>NC_057807.1:238714697-238833490 GCF_018294505.1 Triticum aestivum
GGAGATCCGCGCGGGTGGAGGCGCGGACGTGCGCGGCGGCGGCGGCGCGATGGGCCGAGAGGGCCGGCTACGGGCCCTCTGGGCCGGCGGCGGGGCGGCACGGCAGGCGAATGGCGGCATGCCACGTGGCGGCGGCGGGGCGACCCGGACGTGTCCGGCTGCGGCCGGACGTGTTCGGTGGTGGCGGGGACGAATCTGCTAGGGTTAGGGGGGAAATGATCCGGAATTTCGGGGGAGAGGGCATATTTATAGGTAGAGGGAGCTAGGTGAGTCCAAATGAGGAGCGGTTTTCGGCCACGCGATCATGATCGAACGACCGAGAGCATGGAGGAGAGTTAGATGGGTTTTGGGCCACTTTGGAGAGGTGTTGGGCTGCAAAGAGAAGGAGGCTTTTACGGTTACCCGGTTAACCGCTGGAGTATCAAATGACCTCCAAATGGCACGAAACTTGACACGCGGTCTACCGGTGCTATACCAAGGCCGCTTGGCAAACCTCGGGCCATTCCGAGTAAGTTTAATACCCGCTCACAACAGAAGACAAAAGGGAACGCCGGATGACATAGGAGTGCCGGATTGCAAAACGGACAACGGGGAAAATGCTCGGATGCATGAAACGAACACGTATGCAAAATGAAATACACATGATGACACGATATGAAATGCAGATGATGACATGGCATAATGCAACACGCAAGCAAATGACATGGCAATGACGGCGAATAACTGGCAGACACCTGGCGCATCGAATCCGGGGCGTTACAGTAGAGTCTTGAGCTTTGAGCTTGAGCCAATCATTTTGTCCTTAGCATTTTGAGGGATCCACTTTTCTCATCCATGCCATGCCAATCATTGAGCTTTCCTGAAATATTTATCTTGAAATAGCATTAGCTCAATGACATATATGTTGTTAGGAATTACCAAAACCACCTAGGGATAGTTGCACTTTCAATCTCCCCCTTTTTGGTAATTGATGACAACATATGGATCAAAGCTTCGACAAATGATAATAAGATTAAAAAACATTCGCTTTGAGAAGTATGTGATAAGTAAGATCTCCCCCTAAATTTGTACATTATTTTAAATTTTCTTTGGACTGCAAATGCACAATGAGTTAGGATCATGAGTCACTCTTCCATGTCACATACGTCTTGGTGGAGCACTCAAAATGATAATAACTAAACACATGCACTCATCACCAAGCAAAGTGAATGATCATATGAGGATATAAGAGATAATATCATCCAACAAGCATTAATGTAGCATAGCATATGATCAAACACGTGATCATCCAAGTATCTCACAAAAGGCATAATGTATCAAGCAAACAAGCAAACACACAAAAAATGAAGGTCAACCACCAAAAACAAGAGAGTAGAAAAGCAACACTCTCTCTTGAAGCCTATGATCTATACATTTTTCTCCCCCTTTGGTAACAAGTTACCAAAAAGTTCACAAAAATGCATAGTGTTAAATGACTCTCAGGCTTGGTCTTCATGAGATGGTGTAGGGATGGCTCCAAGGACGAAGGCTTCTATTGATGTAGCTGGAGCTGGTGGAGTGGCTACTGGAGCTAGTGCAGATGATGTAGCTCTAGTGTCTGGAACAGGCACTGCAGCAGATCTCTGTCCTCTGGGCACTCTAGCAAAAGCATATGTGGTAGACTTGCCCTTCTTCTCCTCCACATCCTCCTGAAGTTGCTCAACTGAAGTTTGGATCTCAGTAACTTTGACATCAAGAGCATAAAACTTTTGCTCTATGATTCTCTCCAAGCTCTCCTGGTTTAGAGTTAGGGTGGCCAAGCCCTTCTCCATCCTCAAGGTGGAGGCAATCAAGTAGCCAAGCTGATCTTGCTTGCTCTTCAAGAAAATTTGAGATGCCTCTTCAGCAGTTGGCATCTTAGCAGCTTTCTCAGCCCTTGCTTTCTCTTTCTTCTCTTGTGCTTGCACATATGATGGTTCATTTTCATCCATCACAATGGTGTTGTCCTCAAAATCAGGGTAGATGGGCAGGTGCTCCTTGTCCAAAAGATATGTGCCTGTGCCCATCTTGGAGTTTATGAGCTCTTGAATGTGTGGGGCATATCCACAAGATCTCTTCTGATCAGCAGCAGTCCTTTTGATTGTTTCCACAATCAGACTCATGACTTTAAATTTCTGAGGCACATCAAATATATGCAGCAAGTTGATTGCATGGCCTCTGATCATCTTGTGATCACCTGACTTGGGAAGCAAAGTGTGCCTTAAGATCCAGTTGATAGTAGGCAATCCTGACAACAGGTAATGTACAGATCCAAACTTATGTGTCTCTAGTGCAGCATCTGGGATCTCTCTGTACATGTGAGCCATAGAGTGTTGGTCTTTCTTCTTCTTGGCATAGACATCCAAGTCATCCTCATTCTCTCTTGGAGCATTTATCAACTCAGGCCATTCTTCAACTGTGGATTGGTACCTAGTACCTTCAGACATCCAGACAATTTTCCCATCTGGGTAGAAGTGAGCTGTGGTGCAAAACTACATAATGAGCTCATCATTCCACTTGGTGAGCTTCTGGCCAACAAAGTCATCTACTCCACAAGCATTGAAGATGTTATACACTCCTGGACAATGATCTTCATTGATGTACTCCCAGTCAACCTATCTCATGTCACATACTATGGGCTTCTTGTCAAGCAAAACTGTCTCATAGAAATCTTGCTGTTCCTTAGTGGGGAACCTGTAGTCCACTGCAGTTCTTCTTCTGACAGCATAGGGATCAGTCTGTCTCCAGAGTCTCAGTCCTGCATCCTTCCTGAGCTTCATATCCTATGCAACTGGATGAGCATCACCGTGATGAGGGATCTTGGGCTTCAACTTTCTCAAAACAAGTGTGTCATCTTCTTCATCATCTGCAGCCTCAGGCACTGGGGCCTTGTTCTTCTCTTTAGCTGGAATATTCCTAGTGTTCCTCTTAGGTGCAGACTTGGGCTTAGGAGCAGCAGCCTTGGGAGCATCTTTGGGCTTAGATGGAGCAGCCCCTGATCTTATAGCATCTCCCATCAGCTTCTGAGCTTTAGGTGCCGGTGCAGCATCCTCGTCCTCTTCTTCTTCCATCATTGAGGGCTTTCCAACAACTCTGGCCATTCTCTTCTTGACCCTTTCTTTCCTTTTCTTCTCAGCCACAACTGGTTCTTTGGGTTTAGATCCCAAAGTCTCTTGAGTGGATGCTCTGGCCTTTGACATAGGAACTCTTCTTGCTGGAATCTTTGTTTTCATTCCTGGCTTTGTGGTAGCAGCTATGCCATACTCCTTCTTCAGCACCTTATTCTTTGAGGTGGCCTCATCCTCTACAGCAACATAGTCCTCATCTTCAGAATCTGAGGTTTTATTCTTCCTTGCCCTGGTTGCTGCCTTGGGCAAATTGCTGGGTGTGATCCTGCTACCCTCATCATAACTGCTAGAGGGACTAGTGCCCACACTCATATGAGCTTGCTCCTCAGACTTGTTCTGACTGTCACTCTGATCTGACATGATGCAAACTCTGACAGCTGACCCTGTGAATAGATGTAGATGAGGTAGAGTAGATGAGCATCACAAAACACAGAGGTTTTTGCAAAAATTGAGTCAAAAACTTACTTTTATTTTTCCACAGAAAGCATTTCGGAGCTACCGATTTGTAAACTCGGTGAGACCGAAGCAACTTTTGGAACCTAAACTAGTGAACTCGGTCAGACCAAGTCACAGTTTGGTGGCACCGAGACTGCTAGGGTTTCACAAAGAATCGATCTCGATCACACCGATTTGCAATTCTCGGTCAGACCGAGAATCACATGTGCAATGGCCTAAGCCAAATCGGTGAGACCGATTTCTACAACTCGGTCGGTCCGAGATGAATTCGGTGAAAACCTAACCCTAAATTTTCAATCCAAGACTAATCTATGGAGTAGTTTTGCTGGATAGGAAGATTTCAGACGTGGCAAGATTTATGGCAATGCAATGTGCTAGGAATCGGAGTTAAGAATAGCACAAAGTTCAAATCCATACCGTAATGCAAACCTCAATGTGTACGGTCAGACCGAGTCACAGTTTGGTGGCACCGAGACTGCTAGGGTTTCACAAAGTCCTGAACTCGGTCACACCGATTTGCAATTCTCGAGTCAGACCGAGAATCACATGTGCAATGGCCTTGGCCAAATCGGTGGAACTGATTTCTAACACTCGGTTGGTCCGAGATGGTTTCGGCGGAAACCTAACCCTAAATTTTCAATTCACAACTAAATTGTGGAGTGTTTTTGCTAGATAAGATGAACTCAATCGTGGCAAGATACATGGCAAAACAATGTGCTAGGAATTCGGAGTGGAGTTAGCACAAGGATCAAGTCCATACACTAGTTCGGCGATGGACTTGCTATGGCGGCAACGGCGGAGAAGAATCCTATTGACAGCGGCGGAGACCAGCGGCGGGAGGTCGCTGGCGATGAGGAGGACGATCCAGAGACCCGATGAGGCAGAGCAGGCTGTGCGCCGGCGAAGGGTTTTGAATTTTTTTCCAAAATTTGACCCGTGAGTATAAATAGCCTAACCCTGTCAGTGTGACCGAGTGGAACAACTCGGTGGCACCAAGATGCATAACTGCAAGCAGTTACTGCAACTCGATGTGACCGAAAAGTTCAAATCGGTTGCGCCGAGATTGAAAACCTAGATCAACTTAGTGATCTCGGTATGACTGAAAAGGTTGAATCGGTCAGACTGAAACACACAAAGAGGTTTTGGAAGTTTAAGTCTATGACGAATCGGGGACTTTGAGTGCTCCTCACACATAGTGGTTCGAATCTGACTTGATCAAACTTTGTGATATAGCATGAATAGAGTTTGAGACAAGAAAAGCATAGATAGCTAGAGAAGGTTCTTAGGCCTTCTTGTCCATCCACTTGGCAAAATAAAAAGAAACCAAACAATCAAAGCTACAAGTGGATGTCCTCGAATGAGTAAATTATGCGACCAACATGCTCACACAATAAAATGGCAAATGAAATATGTGACAAAGCATGCACACACAATTCTTGCATCTATCAAGCAATTGGCGATGACTAGGTCATCTATATATGAGTATATTGACTTAGGACTCAAATGAGAACATTTGATCATAGGTCATACTCATCGTTTAGGCACAAGTCACTACAAAAAAAAAGACACAGCCGTGACATTTTGGGCCGAACGAATTTTTTTTCTGTCATACATATGACACTTCTATGACGATAATTGTGACAAAACCCGGTACCATCATAGATGTGATGGGCTCCTACTTCTATGACAAAAAATCATGACAGAAAATGGGCTTTTCATCCTGGGCGGGCCGGAGACGCAACTGCATGACATTCTTTGGGCCGTCCATGACGTAAAAAACCGTGGTAGAAGCGAGGGCGAGGAAAATTTCGGGGAGTTCCCAGTTACGGTGGGAGGTCGGGGCCCGAGCGAGATGCACGTTCCTCTCGTACACGTACGCGCGTGTGTGCGAGGCGTTGGCTCTAACTGAACCCGAGCGAGGCATTGGGCTCTAACTGAACCCAAGCGATTGCACTGCAGGCTACGCATTACTGAACCTGAGCAATCGATCGATGGTTGTTAACTGAACCCGATCGAATGATTCCTTCGCTACTGCTGCTAACTGAAGCCGTTCGATTGGATGAACAGTGAGCGTTGCAGGGGGGGTTGGATGAACAGTGAGCGGTGGCGTTGCCTCTAGATGAACAGGACCCCATGGTGTGGTGGAGGGCCAGATGAATAGTAGACGGTGGAGGAGTGCCCGTGGAGGGGTGTTAACAGGACCCCGTGGTGTGGAGGCTGGATGAACAGTAGACGGTGGAGGGGTGCCCATGGAGGGTGGTTGAACAGTAGCCGATGGAGTAGCGCGCGGTGGAGGCTGGATGAACAGGAGCCCGTGGAGGCTGGAGGAGGTCGACGGTAGCCCGTGGAGGCTGGAGGAGGTCGATGGTGGAGACGAACAGTATCCCGTGGAGTCCCGTTTTGCGGTACGCCACACCCCTCCGATGAACAGGACCCTTGTTTCGACTGTAGGAGGTCTGTTTTGTCCGTTTTGCGGTACCCACACCCTCCGATCACAGGACCCCCGTTTCGATGTAGGAGGTCCGTTTCCTCTGTTTTGCGGTATGCCACACCCCTCCCGATCAACAAGACCCGTTTCGACCGTAGGAGGTCCATTTTCTCCGTTTTGCGGTACGCACACACCCTCCAATCAACAGGACCCCCGTTTCGACCGTAGGAGGTCCGTTTCCTCGTTTTGCGGTACGCACACCC
This sequence comes from Triticum aestivum, assembly GCF_018294505.1. Lineage (NCBI taxonomy): Eukaryota > Viridiplantae > Streptophyta > Magnoliopsida > Poales > Poaceae > Triticum > Triticum aestivum. The sequence goes on from NC_057807.1 coordinate 238,720,991, forward strand.
CCTCTCAACAACCGATTTCACATGGACCGGCCTCTCGACCGTACAGGTCCGTTTTCCATTCTGCGATTACGCCAAGCCCTCCCGATAACAGACCGCATTTCGTTCGAATCGTTGCTCCCAGCGTGGAACACGCCGCTTCCGTGAACAGTCCCCATAGAACCGACACATTCCGTTGCCTCCGTGAACACGACGCATTCTGTTGCCTCCCATGAACACGACGACGACGCTATTTCTCCGTTGCGACCCAGCCATGTACACGAGCCCTCGCGTACGTATGCGCGAGTAGGCGTTCGAGACCCCGCCCGTATGTACACATACGTGGCCGTATTTTCTTTCTTGCACCCTGGCCGCTGTATGTACGTGTACATGCTACGTGCGCGCCTCTACTACGACACATATGCGCCTCTACTACGACACGTGTGCGCCTCTACATTGACCAGTATATATGTACGTACACGTTCGCGACCAGAATGACAACGCTACGTACGCTTCGACCAGGTGGGTCCGACTGTCAGGCACTTCCTTGCCTATGAAGATGTAGCTGGTGGGTCCCAGCAGTCAGGGGGGCGAATCGTTTTGGGCTTTTTTTGCCCGGACGCACTTCCTTGCGTGCGAAGATGTAGCTGGTGGGTCCCAGCAGTCAGGGGGGCGAATCGTTTTTTTTGCTCGGACGCACTTCCTTGCATGCGAAGGTGTAGCTGGGGGTCCCAGCAGTCAGGGGGGAAATGTTTTTTTCGCGAAATACGGTGGCCCGTCCGGTGGGTCCCAGCAGTCAGGGGGGAAACTTTTTTTTGTGAAATAAGGTGTCCCGTCCGGTGGGTCCCTGCTGTGAGGTGGAGGAATTATTATTTTGCGCGTAATAAGGAGGCACTTCCTTGCGGCCGCCGTGGACCCAGCTGTCAGCCTCTCCACGTACATTACTCTTCTCATGGAAGTTGGTCGTTGACCACATTGACCACACCGCGCTGAGAGCACCAGGGCGGTGGACGACGGCGAGTCCTAGGAAGGGGACGACGCAGAGCCGGGGAAGACGCAGCAGTGGAAGCCCGCACGGAGAGGAGTATGAGGGTTCACTGGTTCGGTTGCTGTGTGGGGCTGCCGTCGCCGCAGAATAACAGGGGGTGTGGGTGAGTGGAGGGATGGCCTCGCCAACGGTGGGAGTAGTATGGGGGCGGTGACGTCTCTGCGGCATCACAGCCGGCCACGGGAGGCAGGACCAGGCGGCATGACCGACGCTGCTTTGGGCGGCTGGACCAAGAAGACTAGAGGTTGAAGAAGCACTAGGGCCGTTGGATGGACATCGTACGGTCACTGAAGCTAGAATCGTTTATATTGACTAAGTTGACAAAGCCCTTGGTACGCTCCAACTTAGTAGGCCCACAGGTCAGCCTTCGAAACGGTGCGCCCCAGATGTCAGGGGGAGGAATCATTTTTTGGGCGGCTAAAGCTAAGAATATCCGAGATTGAAGAAGAAGCACGACATCTGTTGGATAGACATCCAACGGCCACTGTTGCGAGAACCGTGTGTTGACTATAATAAGTTGACAAAGCCTTGCATACGCGTCAACTTATTTTTTTTGGGGACGTGTCACTTAGTAGGCCCACAAGTGTGTGGCAGAGAACTTATAGCCCATTTGCGTTTTGTAAGAATGTACAACCCATTTTTGAATTCTAATGGAATTTACAACGGCCCATTTACAGTTTGTTAAAAGTACAGCCCATTTTCTAGCTAGGACAACGATTAATAATTTCAACCAATCATTGAAGACAGAATTCAATAAAATTTCACACATTTTGATGGGATCCGAAATTTTTCTAGTCAGATTAAATATAAATTTGTATTACGTAAAAATCCAACGAAACATTGCGCGCGCAACAATGAAAATTTAAGATTTTCAAAATCCATAAATAATATTTTATAAACTAATTTCGTGTTTGGTGCATTTTTTATAGTTACTGCCCAGTTTTTATAATTACATCCCATTTATTATTTTTAAAGCCCATTTTCCTGTTAAGCCTAATGCATCCCTCCTAGGAAAGATTTGCAGCCCAGCGGGGCGGAGAATAACAAGTTGACCTTGCCTGGGTATTCCTCAAAAAGACGTATAGCTGGGCTAGCCATTTTCATCTTGAAAAAATTAGTATCTGGGCTGGATATCTGGCCTGGGCTAGACGGGCCATAGCCCGCCCAGTTAATACCCTGCTCTCCTCTGAACAACAACGAAATCATCGCCAAGAAAAACTCTGCAGTGCTCACGCCTCAAAAACACAAATACTGCTCGAGCTGCTTGGTCCCAGCTGTCGGCCGCACCATGTGCAATTCTCTCATTTATATTGACTACGTATGTTGACAATGGTGTGGGACCGTGATTTCAGGAATCCAGGAGAAAGCAAAAAATATATATATAGTTGTATGTAATAAGGAGGCACTTGCGTACGTACGGCTATGGCCCTAGTGGGTCCCTAGTGTCATCCAGTCAAAATAAAGTCATCTCCTAAATCCTCATGTTCATTGACAATGTTAACAATGCTCGGCGCCACAGCGAGCGCAACAACTCGAAGGACAACGGAGAGGGCCTCGCGGGCCCTACGGATGGTCTGATACAGCGCCCGCTGCTCATTCAGGAAGCCAGGATCATCGGACACCTATGAGCTAATAAGCACCTTCGAGAAACTGAGACGGCATGAAACGGTAAGGCCGCGCTTGGGAGCTCTGGTTTATTTCAAACATGTATTAACATACAAGTGTAATTTACTCGTCATTGGAAACAACGCGTAAAATAGAGGCGTAATGAAACTGAGGGCCCGAGGTCTGTAAGTAAAACCGGTGGGTTACGCGTGTAATTTGAGAGACCAGTGTATATTTTACGAGCACTGCTATATGGACGACATTACCAAACGATACATGCACGACGTGCGTATCATGCCATCCATGGGCAAGGCTGAAACAGCAGCTAGCGGCTAGATTAGCAATCGTCCGAGTGTCGTTCAACATTTTTATCGTGTGTGAAGTAATTCCGATATTTTACTAATCAATATCGACCAACCAAGCACCTTCGCCCGAGACCATCCGCTTTAATTTACAAGCGTCAGTTTTACAAGCGGTTTTGGTTGGAAAACGACGATCCAATCACGGCCTAATATCATGAGTTGGTCGGAAGATCATATGGTTTCACGTCTAACCTACCCGACTTGTCGTATAGGCTATGAATGAAACATCAGACGATGAACTTCTTAAGCACGGAAACAACAGAAGAGGATGATCTTCTTAACAAGCAAATCACTGGCATTAGATCGACATGCAAAACAATACGAAGCATTATTCTCAGGAGGCACGGTGAACAGCTCGTGATGCCGCATGCCACAACATTCCAAGCTCAACTTTGCAATCAAACACAAGGCCTGGCATTACATAGACAATATTCAGAACAAACTCTTAACACAGGAATATCTCAGCAGAGTAACTATTTACTTCTAAACTGAACACATGAATAGGAAAAAACACTCGACGCTGCTCACAGCAAGGGCGTCCCACTCAAAAATATCAAATGCATGTCTTCTGGCTAACATCAATGAGCAAATTTTGACAAGGTTTTCCAATTCCAATATATTAAACTAACGTCTTCTTGCTAACATCAATGATTAAACTTTGACAAGCTTTTCCCATTCAAAATATGTAATGCCTATGATCGTGGAGTCCTGTCGTAGCTTCTTGTACTTGTTTGGGCACTTTTTGCCCAGGGCACTCCACGTGTTGTTAAATTGCCAATGGTCTCTGCAGACTAGTCATGTCACCGGTGTCTAATAATACTCTGTAAAGCTTCTCGGTCATTCCTTCTGTAATGTAGTGCAAACAGTGACTGCTTCTTTCTGCAAAGTGGAACGACCAACTGGACCCAGTAATGCAGCAGTTTGCCTTGGACACATTGGCTCCTTTTGTGCAGTTCAACTAAAATCGAAGTCGGAATAAAACCGAGCTTTAATTTTGATATCCCTGTAAGCAACAATAGGTATAAGGGAAACAATTACTGAGAAATAACGGTTGATGACTTGTACTCCCAGAAGAAAAGCATCTACTGATCTACTTTATCTTAATGGGAAACAAAGCAGGAGAGTAGCAATTCTCCATCAGTGTGATTCATTCATATTGACTGAGACATTATCTTAACAATGCCTTGTTTCAACATGTATAAAGAACGACAAAGCAGAAAAGTACCATTCCTAAAACAATGCAACTGATTCATTTTAACAGAGACATTATCTTAACAATACCTTGGTTAAACATGTAGAAAGAACTACAAAGCAGGATAGTACCATTCCTAACAAGTGTTGCAGTTTTGAACTAAGATTCAGTAGTTAATTAATTCTGAGAGTGGCATTGCTTAATTTTACCAGCGGCATTAGATTAACGAAAAGCATAAACAGTTCCAGGGGAGAGTGGGCGCAACAACAGTATGTGCTTCCATCTACTTATAAAGGGGGTGATGCAGAGTTTGTTGTAACAAAGCAACAAGCATCATGTCTGGGTTGGTCCCATTTTTGTTCACTACTTAATGGGAAAAGACAGCAATACAATAGCTTCAATTCAACATTTATTTAAAACAGTACCAATACAAGTAGCACAACATCTCAAAGCACACTGCACAATCATGTGGATGAAGGCCTGTACTGACCTTTCATGAGAGGACAAGATAAAATACGAATCTGCCAACACGAATAGGAAATCCAATCTCGTTTTGTGCAGTTGCACTGAAATCAAGCAAAGTGTTTCGCGTAGCGAAGCAAAATGTCGCAATAGCAACAAGTTGAATAGATATCCCTGTTTAAACAGAGGCAAAAAAGGAATCAATTACTGGCTAATAAAGGAGGATGAAACATGCGGCCACAAAAATGGTAATCCCGCCAATCCCTAACAAGTGTTGCAGTTTTGAAATAAGATTCAGTAGTTAATTCTGAGAGTGGCATCAATTACTGGCTTATAAAGGGGGTGATGCTGAATTTGTTGTAACAAAGCAACAAGCATCATGTCTGGGTTGGTCCCATTTTTGTTCACTACTTAATGGGAAAAGACAGCAATACAATAGCTTCAATTCAACATTTATTTAAAACAGTACGAAAACAAGTAGCACAACATCTCAAAGCACACTGCACATCATGTGTTGAGACCAAGATTTGAAACAACTCGCCACGAAGACTGGAAACAAATCTCGATCTCCGTTTGTGCAGTTCCACCAAAATTAAGCAAAGTCACCGGTGTGACATTCAAGTTGAACTGCACAAAACACTCTTAAAACATAAGTGTTTCGAGTAGCGAAGCAAAATGTCGCAATAGCAACAAGTTGAATCGATACCCCTGTTTTAACAGAGGCAAAAAAGGAAACAATTACTTGCCGATAAAGGAGGATGAAACAAACGGTGACAGAAAGAAGCATCTAACTTATCTTGGATGGAAAACAAAGTAGGATAGTAACATTTCTAAAACGGTTGCATTGATTCATATTAACAGAGACATTCTCTTGAAACAACATTCGTTAAAAATGTAATTTACTTTTAACAGTGGCATTGCTTCAATTTTCCGGCGGCATTCTTAGATTAACAACAGCAAAATAGCTGTATGGGACATGCCAGCACCATGTGCGTCCACACGTATAAATGGGTGATGCAGAGTATGTAGCCAAGCAGCATATATGCGTTGGTCCCATATTTGTTCTCTTTGAACCTTTTTCCTATGTGAGGGCAGCAAATCTAGTCCTGCACAAACTACCCGACCCCCCAGTTTCTTTCCCTTTCAACAAAGAGATCGGTTCCTTACAGATGTGTGTACTGGGTTACCCCCTTTTTCCCTTTTCGACCAACAAAGCGGCTGGATAGCCAGTCTATACTACTTTTCCTCCCTCCTTTCCTCATTGAACCACGTCCTAGATTCATGCTCCACCCCACCGCACCCTTCTTTCCTCTTTGAACCAAGACCTAGATTCGACTACAGATCAAAAAAGATCCACATGCAGCTAGAGCAACGACAGTTTCAAAGAAACTTATACTTTAGGTCGTCGGGATGTGGCAAGGCGTGCGGCGGGAGGCCGGATCTGCCCACACTACGTACGACAGTGAGGAAGAAGGGGTCGGTGGCCTTCCCGCGCAGGCGCTGGGTGAAAGAGAACAGCGCATCCGCCAGTGGATTGCCTCCCTCGCCGAAGGCGATAGAATGAACGTTGCACCTCCTCCCCTTCCCGGTGCGACGGGATACGGACGCCTCCTTCACCAGCTGTGAGGGGGGAGAGAGAGACAAGAGGCCAACGCAATCTTGTTTAGATCTGCTGAAGAGAGGATGAGAGACTGTGAATATAGCAAACCCTAGCAAATGAACGCTGAGCCTACAGCGTGTAACATATATGTAGTGCGGCGAGCGTGTGGAGAGTGCAAACCCTAGCGAACAAGCACTGAGGCTCCCGCTTATATATATACTACTGTAGTACGGACTGAGCTCCGGTGCCTTCACTGCACCTGCTTTTGGCTGTATGACAGGTGAGCCAGCCACATTTTGGGCCCACCTGTCATAAACCCAAAGGCAGGTGCACTAAGTCAATGAAGCTGCGTCCATATAGTACTCTCGTGTATACGACTAATATATACTGGAGTTGTTTTCTTCATTTCTCCATAACAATCGTTTTAAATTGTGTAAGTACGAAATGAAACTCTTTATTTAATGTACAGTGAAGAAAACTAGTACTACTTCCTATGAACTAACGATCCACGCCCACGCGTCCTGGTCGCACTTCCTGTCCTTCACGTGTGGTACACTATCCTCCCTTAAGTGAACAACCACACATGCGCCAAATTATCGGAAACGTGTGAGAGTGTGTACAAATAAAGAATTTTAATTTCAATTATCGGAAAGGTTTGAGAGTATTACAAAGTTTGACTTCAGTCAAATATAATATGCAGATTAAATAAAAATGGAGGGCTACTACGTCCATTCGGGTTTTTAGTCCACACCATTTTTTAAATCAAAGTTAATAGCTGGACAAATAAAATTACAGGGGAGCTGGAGACAAAGTTGTGAGAAGGCTTAGAAATCAATACAAAACTTATGCTCTTAGTACCAACGTCGATCCTTCTTCGAGGAAACATTTGGTTCATAGCCAATTGTGTGATAAAATTGCACCAACGTGAAAGACGACTGCGTCTCCAACGCAACCAAGGTGAACTGACAAAGGATATCATCTTTGTGTGTAACAAGCAAAGAGCACTGATGGAAGACAACTTGTTTTTCATTGAAAATCGATCAGCTTCACTAGCCGACACAACCATGAGGCGCAACCATGAGCATCGATAGGTCATCATGGTGATGCATCATCCATTTGGCATCAAGTTTGGGTGAGGCACCTATGAAGTTCGACAAATCCTCACTGTGGTTTGTTTCTTCTCAGTAATCAAGCTCGAGGAAGGAAGAACCACGTGGCAGAGGACAGTGAGGCGGAACAACAATGGCCATCCAATTTTGTGCAGTTCCACTAAAATTGAGGAAGACATGCCCGGGTATGGAGACACGCATCGCTGTTTCCAAAAATATAAAAAAGGGTTAGCAACGACATCTCAATTGTCAATAAGAATTAATGAAAAGTACACCAACAAACAGAAGCATCATAATTATCTTGATGGGAACTAAACCAGGATACCCTAGAAAAAAAGCATTTCTTCATTTAACCAGTGATAATACTACCACCATATGGACAATGACTGCACAACCACCATGTACTTTTTGTCGAAACAACATGTATACCTCCACCGAGGCATAAATCAGGACAACTTTTCGAGTGGTATTTCCTCTATAATAGTACTAGTAGGTGATGTTGGACCAGCCGACGAACCCTAGCTACTATGCATGGGGAGCTGAGGAGTAGTCGCATAGAAGAAAACCCACACGCAGCAACCTGGGGAGCTGGACCAGTACAAGAAGTTATACCTCAGGTGGGCGAGATGTCGTTTAGGGAGGCAGGCGGGATCTGCCCACACGACGGCAGTGAACAAGGGCGCGGAGGATCTTCGTCCGCGCCAGCGCCGGCTCCGAAAGGATGGTGCACATCGGCTTCCTCCGTCGCCGACAGCGACAACGTCAACGCTGCACCTCCTCACCTCCCACAGCGGACGGGATTCGGCCGGATCTGTGACCACCGGCGAGGAGAGAGATAGAGTGGACACTGTCATCTGGAGAGGGTGAGAGAGCGAGACATGAGAAACTCTATCAAACAATAGGCTATAATGGAGTAAAAAAATCTCTCCATAGCAGTGGTTTTAAATAGAATACGCGCGTTCCCGGGAAAAAGAAACGAAAACTAGCGGACAATTTTTTAAGGGTCTGTCTAGGACACATCTAGATGTGACATAGTTATGTCACATCTAAGTTGATGTCCACTCTGTTTATGGTCTATTTTTTTGTCCTAGTTTTTTTTGTTTCTTGTTGCTACATTATATACTTGTGGGAGCTTAGATGTGATATCCTTAAATAACATCTAGATGTGAATTAGACAAATTGATTTTCTAACGTACCAAGAAAGAAAACTCGATCAAAAACACGCCCCCGCTTCCAGGTCGCGAGAGTCGTCGCGCACACACACATAGACATAGACATGCATATCCGTGTTTACGTAAAATTCTATTTCCATCTCCATCTCCAATCATATTTTTCCAACTGGCACATTATTTACGTTGTTAATTATATACGCAACAATTTTAGCGTACAACATCTCTTGTTTGCACACGTCCGGACCGCTACCACGGCCGGTCCTGACCAACCCGAACCCTCTTCATCACCCGCGCGTGCTTCCCGCCCGAAACGGTCAGTGCCGCATTCATGCCCAGCCAGAGCGGACGTGACCTCTCACTGGCGCCGGTATTGAAGCGGCGCGCCGGCCGAGTGAGCGTCACCCGCGCCGCTTCCAGGTGCACGCGGCTGCTCTGCGTTCAAAGGTCGCAATAGCCGGCTACAACATGCATGTAAAAAGTTCTTGGGAGTCCGTGCTACAGCTAGCTGTCCTCCCGCAACTCGTCAATCTCTTCCAGTAGTGCTAATACTCCATTGCGCCATCCATTGACAAGCAGGCGGGAAAGTTATCGTATACTCGGTTTGCGGTGAGTGGCATGCTGAGCGACAGTGTGGGGTCGAGCCGTGGAGGAGGGTGAGACACGAACACGACAGACGTGATTTAAATGTTGGTTTTGCTCGATGGCGCGATCCAACGAAACGAAACATTGGTTTCTCTCTATTTCCATTTTTTCTCCGGAAAAACGGAAACTTTCCACTCAAATTTCATTCCTATTCCAAGGTTGCCCCGTTACAACATTCCATCAAATACAAAGGAAAACTAACACGCATGCTGATGCATCTCAATGATTCACAGATCATAGCCAATATTTACTTCACAACTAAAGAAAAAGTTGTGAGAGCGTGTACGAAAGAAAAACTACTGATGGGGTCACTGTCGGTGTCAAAACCGGCGGATCTCGTGTAGGGGGTCCCGATCTGTGCGTCTTAGGCTGATGGTAACAGGAGGCAAGGGACACAATGTTTACCCAGGTTCGGGCCCTCTTGATGGAGGTAAATCCCTACTTCCTGCTTGATTGATATTGATGATATGAGTAGTACAAGAGTTGATCTACCACGAGATCGTAGAGGCTAAACCCTAGAAGCTATCCTATGATGATTATGATTGTGATCATCCCTCTAAGGACCAAACTCTCCGGTTTATATAAACACCGGAGAGGGCTAGGGTTTACATGGAGTCAGTTACAAGGAAGGAAATATAATATCCGAATCGCCAAGCTTGTCTTCCACGCAAAGGAGAGACCCATCCGGACACGGGACGGAGTCCTGAGTCTTGTATCTTCATGCTCCAATAGGCCGGCCAAAGTATATAGTCCGGCTGCCCGAATACCCCCTAATCCAGGACTCCCTCAGTAGCCCCTGAACCAGGCTACAATGACGATGAGTCCAGCGCGTAGTTTTGTCTTCGGCATTGCAAGGCGGGTTCCATCTCCGAATACTCCGAAGTAATTATCGAACACTTAGACCGTGTCCGGATCTGCAAGATGATCTTCACATACCACCGTAGAGAGGATGATATTTAACAAAATATATCCTGCTGACAACTTTAGACAAAGTGACATGACATTACAGTCGGGTCATTATTCGAACCGTTTTTCCATAACCAGCCATAGCGCATATTGCGAGGCGGTTTCCTTGGCACGTCTTGTCACAGCAGAGATCATGTCCCCTTATTACGGGATTTACATCAGTACGGGTGTGGGTAACCCAACCGCGTAGTTAATCGTGGTGCTTGGGAAACAAGCGATTCTCAACGGGAAAGTGGGGAGGCGCATCGTCCGTCGCCTCTATAAAGGGATAAGGATTCCCCATTTTCACCCACGCCTTCTTCCTCCTCTGCTTATCCATTCCCACACCCTCGAGCTCCAGCGCCCTGGTTCACGCCTTCTCCGCACAGACAAACATGTCCGGAGCAGGAGGCAAGTGGGTGGCCTCCACCGTGAAGGAGGAGCATATCGCGAAGCTTTGGGCGGCCGGGTGCTTGGCTGCAGACATTGCGCACCGGCTGCCGAACAAAGGGAAATTCACTCCAACTCCGGAACCCCATGAGAGGGTTGTATTCCTCGCCCACTTTATGCGTGGGCTGGGATTTCCACTTCATCCCTTTGTCCACAAGCTCATGTTCTACTACGGGCTAGATTTCCATGATCTAGCCCCAAATTTCGTCCTCAACATCTTGGCGTTTATCGTCGTGTGCAAGGCCTTCCTCCGCATCAGGCCTCACTTCAGCCTGTGGCTACGAATCTTCTACGTGAAGCCGAAGATCGTGAGCAGATAGCAAGTGGAGTGCGGAGGCACCACGGTGGGCAAGATGCCCCATGTCACCTGGCTAGATGGCTCCTTCACGGAGACCGTGAAAGGGTGGCAGTCGGATGGTTCTACATCACCGAGCCGCGCGACGCCAACTGGGCGGCGGCCCCCGAATTCCGATCTGGAGCCCCCATGCGGCTCACCTCCTGGGAAAGGAAGGGCCTGGCCTGGGGCGAACCTGCAGAGCTGACCGGACTCCAGAACTGCATCAAGAATATGAAGGACAAGAAAATCGAGCTTGTCAACGTGGTCCAGGTCATGCTTGTCCGCCGGATTCTTCTGTGAGAAAGACGGGCTTTTAACCTGTGGGAGTTCGTCCCGGCCGAACACCAGATGCTTCAAAAGCTCTACGGCATGACGCACAAAGGCGCCTAGAAGGCGCTGTTCAATGCCTCTGAAGTGCTTCCTCCTACATCCGAGGATCACGGACTTCACGCCGCGCGGCCCCCGCGTCCGGTGAGTTTTCTAACTTCCACCAGATTCAGTTCTTCCCAATGTACTCATGGGGGAATCTTAAATCATTGTGTGCATTTGGTCAGGAGTATGTGGAAACGGCGGAGCGGATTGACTGTCCGGCTCCACTTCCAGAAGGCCCGACGAATGCTCTCCTAACAGAGATGCTAGTCCCGGCGCCCTACAAGGCGCCGGAGAAGAAGGCCAAAAAGAAGGCCCTGAGGACTAGGGAAGGTCTCTGGCGTAAGGTCGTTCCAGAAACCTTGTCCGAAGACAACGGGGCACACTCCTCCCCCAAAGGGGAGGAAAAAGAGGAAGAGAACACCCCATCCGGGGAGGATGGGGGGCCTGAGCAGGCGGGCCAGGGGACCAAGAAGGGTCCCCGGCGCAAGGCCGTTATACCCTTGTCGTCTGAAGACGACGAGGCAGATTCCTCCCGCAGAGGCAGGGGGAAACACGAAGAAACTCTGCCTCCCCGTACTGGGGAGGAGAAGAAGAGGAAAGCCACCGCGGAGGGGGAGGCTAGGACGCCCAAGAAGGGAAAGGCGTCCCTTCCAGGTTACTCCGCCACCGCCGCCTATAGCAAGGAGGAGTGGCTGCCCAGGGGGAAGCCCATAGTAAGATCGTAAGTATCCGCACTCTATTGTACTTTAGTGCGACTTTGCTTCATGGTCTTGCTATAACGCCGAACATATATGCAGTCAGGTCAGGGTCCATCCCGAGGTATCGTCTTCGGATGGGTCCTTGAGTGATTCAGCAATGAACTCGCTCCAGACGGCCACTACTCCTCAGCCTGCGGATGACACGGAGGTGTTGTCCCAAAGGCTCCCAGAGCAGGGGGAGGTGACCCTGGAGACGCCCCAAGGAGGAATTCCAGATACCGGACACGCGGGGTACAAGATCCCCGCGGATCGGGCCGATGAGAGCCGCAGCAAGCCGGGCTCTCAGCCGTATACTGTTTCGGAACCTTCAATGGTTCCGGACTCAGGCGGGCAGCCCCTCGTTAGGGAGGGCGAGCCGTTCGTGCCGAGGACTTCCGTTACGCCCGAGGCGTTGGATAGTCTGCTGGAAGCGCTTCGTGGCGCTTCCATGGATTAAGAGCACCATACTCTTATGAGTGCGGTGATTCAGAAGGTTCTGTCCGCCAAGAGCGGACCAACCGAAGCTTGCACCAGCCTCTTGACAGGCTTTGAGGTAAGTAAAAATATGTGAAATTACCACCCGATAGGTAGTAGCCCCTGATACTCTGTTTGGTGTTCGGAAAGAAAAGCCAAACGGAGGGTCAATTATAATCCGCAGGAGTCTAATAGTAAGTGTGCATGTGAATAAGCAGGCTATGCTGCTTGCCGTTGCTGTCCGCACAGCCGAGGTCATCGGACTGAAACGGGACCTGGAGCAGGCGGAGGGAGAGCTCGGCCTTACGGAGAGGCAGCTCGAGGAGAACAAAGGTTTGTAATTCCCCGTTCTCATGTAATAAAGGATATACAAAATTGGTTATTCTAATGACAAAGCGTCGTGACTTGGTAATAGGGGCCACCACCAAAGTGGCGTCTTTGAACAAAGCGCTATTCAAGGCCGAATATAAGGCGGTCTTGGAGCGCAAGGAGCGCGAAAAGCAAGATGCTAGAGTGGGCGAGGTACAACAAGAGCTCCAGGAGCTTGGCAAGAAGTTCAAGTCCTTGGAGCACGATCTTAAGATGAAAGAGACTAAGCTTGCGAAGGCCCTTGCAAGTGTGAAAGACGCCAAGGCCAAAGACGAAAAGGCACAACAGAAAATCTAGGCAGCCAAGAAGATAGCGGCGGGTAAGATATTCTTTATGAAAAGCAAGCATGTGGAGGAGGCGTTTCTTTTACTTACCCGAATTCGGAGCGCTCCAGGGGCATTCGCAGATCTTCCATGCAGCGTATCAGATGCCGCGGAGTTCTACCGTGCCGAGGAGAGGAGCTCAATGGAGAAGCTATTCTGGTCCCATTATGCTGGGGCCGAACACCCAATGCCTTTGAGTGACCAACTGAAGCAGTTGGTTGAACTCCACAGGGCGGCCAAAGTGGCTATGAAAGATTTCATAGTCCGGATGTGGCCTGGTGAACCCCTGCCCACTAGCTACTTTCGCCTGATCAAGCGGATGGTGAATGCCTATCCGCGGGCTTGAAGTCATCAAGCGATCCGTTTGCATTGAGGGTGCCCGCCGGGCCTTTGCCCATGCGAAGGTGCATTGGGGCAAGCTGGATGCGGAGAAGCTGGTGAAGGACGGGCCACCAAAGGGCAAGGCGCATCGCTGTCCCAAGAAATATTATGATGGCGTTATGAAGGGCGCTCGTCTCGTGGCCAAAGAATGTACCAAGAACAGGATCTCTGAATGAATGTACTTCTGCCGTTGTTGTAATATAAAGACGAAGTTATTTGCGCTATACAATGCTTTTTGATTTAAAATATTACCTTCTGTGCGGCTGTTTATAGAATTCTGAAAGTAGGCCAGTCGTCGGCTTCTGCCCCCACGTAACTAGTACCGGGGTGTTCCTGGAAAAACCCGGACACTCTTTATCCAAATTTGTGGTCCCTTAAGGAGGTATCCGGCGCAACGAATAAGGCAATCAGACTATGCGGCTTTATAACTTTCACTTAGCCATAGAAGTCTATAATTTTAAATTTCGGTGAAGCCCCTAGAATTCGGAAAGGCGAATTGGGGCGCTATACACGCCTAAATCAGACGAAGCCAATTCCTCGCCTAAAGCGGAAAAAATCTTTAAGGATTTTGAAACATCTCTAACAGCGACCAGCTCTCGCCGCATCATGCCAGTCAGTTTTCGGCTTTCTCTACTGAGGTGCTTATCCGGAAGAACCGGGACACAATTGCAGTAGTTCTCCCTGCGCTACCTTAGCCGATCTAAGGAACGTAAGGTAGCAAAACAAGGGAGCTGGGCAAACCCAACTATTGACCCAAGACATGATTCGGAGCTGATGCATATAGTGCTATAAGTTCGGGGTGCCGCACTGTTGAAAGTGTTCGGACTTGTATGGCCATATTATGGGGTGCTATAAGCAGCCCCTGGCAAGCTGAACGTACCAAGGTGTACGGGTGCAATATTAAATAAACATTTATAGGAAAAATGTGCAAATAGGAATAATAAGCTGACTCTATATATTATCTCCCATTGATAAATAATACATTTAAGCGTATGTTTACAATGAGTGCGGTTAAGCAAAAGTAAATAGGACTATTTAACATGTCCTATCCAAGGGCGGGCTGCATGTAGGTATATAAAACAGGTATAACGATCGTGAACAGATTCCACCTGGGTATTTCCTTTGTACGCAAAGCCTGTTTCCTCCTTGGTTTTCTCTCCTGTGTAAGTCTGACAATCCGGCTCTTCTGAAGAGGTTGCCCTAAAGCAGTGTCCTGAAAGATAAGAAGGGAGGGTTATGAAGGTATGTTGCGGTGATACTGCACTGTTGACTAAGTCACTGCTGCGCCTCCGCCTATGCCCATGGTATTTCGAGTGCGTAATTGTGTACGCGTGGCACAAATGCTGTCGGAGTAATGGGCCACGGGTAGGCTGACCCGGGACCCAGGATCTTTCAAGACATCGGGGCAGGCCGCGCCCCTCCAGCAGAGTCCCAGCTGGCGACCTCCAGAGAGGCCGAGTCCCAGCTGGCGATCTCCAGAGGAGCCGAGTCCCAGATGACGACTCCAAGGCAAGCCGACTCCAAGCTGGCGACCTCCAGGGAAGCCGACTATGGGAGTCGGCCCATGACACTTCACGAAGTCCGATGCTGGGTATGGTCACGACGTGGCCGTCCCTCCCTGCCTACGAGGGACCGGCATGGCTAGAGTGAGCCGTATCGCCGGGAGATCTCCGGCGAGGCGCGGCACTGTTGCCATGCCTGCCCTGACCTCAGCCACAGTGCGCGACGCACTATGCCCACGACGCCGGCCCGTACGGCCCGAAGACTGCGGGGCCGCCTGTCAGTGGGTGGACCGAAGGCGGCCGGAGCGCCCGAAGACGGCCCTGTGGGAGCCGGTCTTCCCAGAGTCGGCCGTCCCCCTCCAGGGCCCCACAAGCCATTAACCAGATTGGATGGGGAATGGCGACAGTGATCACCTCATAGACGGCGGCATTGTTGCCACGACCCAATGACCAAGCCTGCGTCACCAGGAGTGCCGCACAGTGTCGGCCTGTCCGCGGGGCCCACCAGTCGGCGGGCCCCAGAAGCCGGCGGGAAGAACGGCGGTGTGAGAGACATACGGCTGGGGCCCGCACCCAGCCGGATTACCATTGTACCCCCGGGGGTTAGGCCTATATAAACCCCCTGGGGCACCCAGGCAAAGTGTTCGGACCTTGATAAAGATAGATCACATAGCCCAGGAAGGAGAGAACTAGCCTTGCTCTCTCCTGCCTCCCGATACAGCTCCAGGAGCACCGATTGTAGTCACCTTGCTTTAGTGACCATGCGGAGACCCGCAGAGCAGCAGTAGGGGTGTTATCTCCCCGGAGAGCCCCGAAGCTGGGTAAGTTTCGCCGGCGTGCATGTCTATGCCTTATCCTGTTTCCAGGCATCGGCGACGTTCTATTCGCCCCCACCATGATAAGCCATCCTTTGGCATATGTCGCACCCAACCCCCGACATTTGGCGCCCACCGTGGGGCGAGGTGCACCGTCGTCCGGAGATCTGTTCTGGAGGGGAACCCTCTTCCTCCCTGGCGAGCGCAGCCAGCCAGGCTCGCCAGATGGAGTCTGCATCGACACGCTGCGCGGTGCTAAGGCCGCCTGCGCCGTGAGCGGCCTCGCCGAACTTATCGGCGAGGTGCGCCTCTCCGACAAGCCTGCATCTGACGCGGGCATGGGTGGCCCTGAGAGCCTTCTCACGGGCCCCCTCGACCAACTCCACGTTGCCGGCGAGCCTGCCATAGACTTTGAGTCCGTAGGCTCCTCCGACCCGATGCTGGTCGACTCCGACGCCGTGTCGCTCGACATTTTTCCCACCAACGTGGTGGTCTACGATGAGCCGCTTCCGTATGAGGAGAGCGGCGGAAGCGCCGTCACGGAGGTGCTCGTCATCAGCCACGGCGAGCACTCCGGTGAAGAAGCCCAGGACCCGCTAGCTGCGGCCCTGCAAGACCTAACCGCGCCCATTCCAGAGGACGCAGACGCCGAGACGCTAGAGACGCGCCGCCTTCAGATCATCGAGGGCGCCAAGAGGCTAGCAAGCATGAGGCGCTTGTCAGAGGCATACCAGCGCGAGATGGATTGCGCCGTAGGCGGCTCGCCGGCTCCGACTGGGCCGAGCCGTCTAGGTGCGGTCCGGCAGTGCGGCACGGCCATCACCGACTTGCTCGGGGCAAAAAGCCCCGTGTACGCCACCCCAGCGGAGAACATCCGCGCCGCCCAAGCGGCGACTGACGAGCTGAAGAACTTCGAGGGCGAAGAGCGCCGTGTGATGACGGAGCGAGTCCAGCAGCTCCTTGACGCGGTTGCTGCGCAAAACGCGGCCGGCGGCCGCGCAGATGCGCTGCAGCAGCCGAACGACGACTTGCCTCCCCGCCGAGATCAAGGCGCGACCTCTCGGACGCCGACTGGCGGAGTCCGCGGAAGGAAAGAGAAGGAGCCGGCTGTCAGTCACAGTCGGACTCACATCACCATCGAGCGCGACCAAGACGGCCGCCCGAGAGCAGTAGAGCGGCGGGACGACTACCTGCCTCCCCCGCCCAGAAGAGAGCGGCGAGTTTCCCCGCCGCCTGTTGAGCATCCGACTCTCGGAGGTCGCCTTGGCCGCCGAGAGGGAGTCGGAGAGAATGACGCCCGCCATCGGATCGACCGACTCCACCGATCCCTGGCGCTAGAAGAGGAAGACGAGCTGGGTCCGCCTTGCTTCGGGCCCCGCATCAGAGACGAGCCCTTCCCCAAAGGGTTCACGCTCCCCCGAGACACACCCAAGTACACCGGCTCCGTGAAGCCTGAGGACTGGCTGATAGACTACTCCACAGCCGTCAGCATAGCGAACGGCAACAAGTGAGTTTCCATGAAGTACGTTCCTCTCATGCTCCAGGGCACGGCCCGGACATGGCTGAACAGCCTGAAGCCCCGCAGCATCAATAGCTGGGTCGACTTCACCGAAGCCTTCATCTGCAACTTTATGAGCACGTACAAGCGACCTCCCAAGCCGCGCCAGCTCTCCTTGTGCGTGCAAGGCCCTGATGAATCAACACGCGACTACCTCACGCGCTGGGGCGAGCTTCGAAACTCCTACGAGGGCGTGCACGAGGTGCAGGCCATCGAGTACTTCACCGCCGGGTGCCGAGAGGGCACCCTCCTCAAGCACAGGCTCCTCTGCGACGAGCCAGAAACCCTCGACGAACTGCTAATCATAACAGACAAGTACGCCACGGCCGACTCGTCCATGAAGACGGAGATTCAAGTCAACACGGCTGGCAAGGTAACTCCCCAGGCTCCCAGAACTCCGGCTGGAGACACCAGTCGGCGACAGCAACAGAACGACAACAAGCGCAAGGCCCAGCAGCCGACTTCCAACAGTCGGCAGGTCGCGGCAGTTGAAGATCAGCAGCCGGAAGGCAGCCTATGGCCAAGCGGCAGAAGGGCGGCAAATCCAATTGGCTGCCAGCCTTCTCCTATGAGCAGACTTTGGATGGTCCCTGCAAGTTCCACAGTGGTGCGAAGCCGTCAAACCACACCACCAGAAAGTGCCACTGGCTCACCAGGATCGCCAAGGGAGACGGCCTCACTCCTCCACCGCCTGCTGGGTCGCCGCCTCCGCCGCCGCCCCAGCAGCCAGCGGCTCGGCCAGTCGGCGCGGTACAAGACGAGTTCCCAGAAGAGCATGGAGCCTATGTAGTGTTCACCAGTGTGGCAGATGACCGGCGCAGCAGGCGCCAACAGCAACAAGAAGTAAATGCAGTAGCAGCAGATGCTCCAGAGTTCATGCATTGGTCCGAGAGGCCTATCAGTTGGAGTCGGGCGGATCACCCAGAGGTGACGCCGAGTCCGGGCTCTTATGCCCTGGTCCTAGGTGCGACCTTGGCCACTGATAGGCGGGCCACCGTTTTTCGCGAGTCCTGATAGACAGAGGCAGCAGCATCACCATCCTGTACAAGGACACCATGGAGAAGCTAGGAATCAAGCGAAGACAGCAGCAGAGCAGCCGGACCGTGTTCCATGGAATTGTACCCGGCCTCTCCTGTTCGCCGATCGGCAAGATCCTGATAGACGTCCTCTTCGGAGACAAAGATCATTTCCGCCAAGAGCCGGTCTGGTTCGAGGTGGTGGACTTGGAGAGCCCGTACCACGCCCTGCTTGGCCGACCTGCCTTGGCCAAGTTCATGGCGGTTCCCCACTACGCCTACCTCAAGATGAAGATGCCGAGTTCCAAGGGGATTCTGACCGTAGCCGGCGACTACAAGAAGTCGTCCGCCTGCGCGGCCGAGAGCAGTCGGCTGGCCGAGTCCCTGGTGATCGCGGCCGAGAAGCGGCTCCTTGACCGAGTCGTGGCGATGGCCGGAAAGCAGCCAGAGATGTCGCCCGACCCCAAGGAGTCGGAGGCAGAAGGATCATTCAAGCCGGCCAAAGAGACCAAGAAGATACCCTTGGACCCGGAGCACCCAGAAAGGTACGCTGTCATGGGCACGGGCCTTGACAGCAAATAGGAAGGCGAGCTCGTCGATTTCCTCCGTGAGAATCGCGACATCTTTGCATGGTCCCCCAAAGACATGCCTGGTGTCCCGACGGAATTCGCCGAGCACAAGCTACACGTCAGGCCAGATATGAAACCCGTCAGGCAGCCCTTGCGCCGCCTGTCAGAAGAGAAAAGAAGAGTTGTTGGAGAAGAGATAGCCCGGCTCCTGGCAGCCGGCTTCATCATGGAAGTGTTTTTTCCAGAGTGGCTGGCAAACCCGGTTTTGGTGCTGAAGAAGAACAAGCACTGGCGGATGTGCATCGACTACACAAGCCTCAACAAAGCCTGCCCAAAGGACCCGTTTGCTCTGCCAAGAATTGATCAGGTGATAGACTCCACAGCCGGATGTGAGCTGCTGAGTTTCCTAGACGCATATTCAGGATACCACCAGATCAAGCTGAACCCAGCGGACAGACTGAAGACCGCATTCATCACACCATTTGGAGCCTTCTGCTACCTGACAATGACGTTCGGCTTGAGGAATGCCGGCGCCACCTTTCAGCGTTGCATGCAGAAGTGCCTCCTCAAGCAACTCGGCAGGAACGCCCACGTCTATGTGGATGATGTGGTGGTGAAGACGGAGAAGCGTGGGACGCTGCTGGAAGACCTCAAGGAGACCTTTGAGAATCTGCGCCGATTCCAGATCAAGCTCAACCCTGAGAAGTGCGTTTTCGGAGTACCAGCCGGCCAGCTCCTTGGCTTCCTGGTCTCCGAACGCGGCATAGAGTGCAACCCCGTGAAGATCAAGGCCATCGAGAGAATGGAGGTACCCAGCCGACTGTTGGATGTGCAGAAGTTCACCGGCTGCCTGGCGTCCATCAGCCGATTTATCAGTCGGCTGGGCGAGAAAGCTCTGCCCTTGTATCAATTGATGAAGAAGACCACCTTTTTTGAGTGGAACCACAAGGCGGATGAGGCATTTCTCCAGCTGAAGAAGATGTTGACTACTCCCCCCGTGTTGGCGGCTCCGACTCCCAAAGAGCCCATGCTCTTGTACATCGCCGCCACCAGCCGAGTAGTCAGCACAGTCATCGTAGTCGAGCGCAAGGAGGAAGGCAAGGCGCTCCCTGTACAGAGACCGGTATATTACCTGAGCGAGGTACTGTCGACCTCCAAGCAGAACTACCCTCACTACCAGAAGATGTGCTACGGCGTGCATTTTGCCGCCAAGAAGCTGAAGCCCTACTTTCAAGAGCATCCAATCACTGTGGTTTGCACCGCTCCACTCGCCGAGATCATTGGAAGCCGAGACGCCTCCGGACGAGTAGCCAAATGGGCTATAGATCTGGCTCTGTATACCATCTACTACCAGCCCCGCACCGCCATCAAGTCGCAGGCGCTGGCCGATTTCCTCGTCGACTGGGCCGAGACCCAGTACCTGCCGCCAGCGCCTGACTCCACCCATTGGCGGATGCATTTCGATGGCTCCAAGATGCGCACCGGCCTGGGAGCCGGCGTCGTCCTCACCTCCCCTAAGGGCGACAAGCTCAAGTATGTGCTGCAGATCCACTTCGCCGCCTCCAACAACGTCGCCGAATATGAGGCGCTCATTCATGGGCTCCGGCTTGCCAAAGAACTCGGCATTCGCCGGATCCTGTGCTATGGCGACTCCGACTTGGTGGTTCAGCAATCATCCGGCGACTGGGACGCCAAAGACGCAAACATGGCGAGCTACCGCTTCCTGGTGCAGCAACTCAGCGGATACTTCGAGGGGTGCGAATTCCTTCACGTGCCAAGAAATGACAATGATCAAGCAGATGCCTTGGCACGAGTCGGCTCCACTCGCCAAGCGATACCTTCCGGCGTCGCCCTTCAACGCCTCCTCAAGCGGTCTATCAAGCCTTCACCAGAGTCAGACTCCATCTTTGTGCCGACTCCTCCAGAAGTAGTCGGATCCGACTCCAAAGCCCCAGCAGACAGCCTCAAGAAAACCACAGTTGAAACTGGCCCGGGGACTCCAGAACCCGGCCCAGGGACTGTGCCAACCAGCCCGGGGACTCCAGAACCCGGCCCGAGGACTGTGCCAACTGGCCCGGGGACTTCGGAGCCCGGCCCAGGGACTGCGCCAGTCAGCCCGAGGACTTCAGAGCCCGGCCCGGGAACTGCGCCAGTCGGCCCAGAGACTCTGTTAATCCAGCAAACGGCCGCAGACTCCAGCCCGCCGCCTCCCAGCCCAGCCACCCTTGTCCAAGTCGATGTGGTAGCAGTTGAAGAGATAGTAGCACCTTCATGGGCGCAGCCCATCCTCAAGTTTCTAGTAAACAGAGTGCTGCCGATAGATGAGATCCTGGCTCGGCAAGTGCAGCGCCGAGCGTCAACATACACCATAGTCAACAGAGAGCTAGTCAGGCGCAATGTCACTGGTGTCTACCGGTGCTGCGTAGAATCAAAACAAGGCCAAGCAATTCTCAGAGACATCCATCAGGGCGAGTGCGGCCACCATGCGGCTTCAAGGGCACTCGTCGCCAAAGCCTTTTGGCACGGTTTCTTTTGGCCGACTGCCCTGGAAGAAGCTAAAGAGCTAGTCCAAAAATGCAAGGGGTGCCAAATGTTCCGCTCCAAGCCACTTCAGCCAGCTTCCGCGCTGAAGACAATCCCCATCGCCTGGCCCTTCGCAGTTTGGGGCCTGGACATGGTAGGACCATTCAAGACGGCCCGAGGCGGCCTAACTCATCTGCTTGTCGCGGTGGACAAGTTCACCAAGTGGGTGGAAGCAAAGCCCATCAAGAAGTTGAACGGGCCGACTGCAGTAACCTTCATCGCCGACATAACGGTGCGGTACGGCATACCGCACAGCATCATCACCGACAACGGCACAAACTTTGCCAAGGGCGCCTTGGCCCGTTTCTGCGCGACGCAGGGCATCCGACTGGACTTAGCGTCCGTTGCCCATCCGCAGTCAAACGGCCAGGTGGAACGAGCCAATGGCCTCATCCTGTCCGGCATCAAGCCTCGACTGGTCGAACCACTCGAGCGTTCGGCCGGCTGTTGGGTCGAGGAGCTACCAGCCGTCCTCTGGAGTCTGCGCACGACTCCAAACAAGTCAACCGGCTTCACGCCTTTCTTCCTCGTCTACGGTGCCGAAGCCGTCATCCCGACGGATATAGAGTTCGACTCTCCACGAGTCACCATGTACACCAAAGAGGAAGCTGAAGAAGCGCGCCAAGACGGCGTTGATCTGCTGGAAGAGGGCCGGCTGTTGGCACTCAGCCGGTCCGGCATCTACCAGCAGAGTCTGCGCCGATACTACAACCGCAAGGTCAAGCCGAGATCGTTCCAAGAGGGCGACCTTGTGCTCCGGCTGATTCAGAGAACAGCCGGCCAGCACAAGTTGTCGGCACCTTGGGAGGGTCCCTTCATCATCAGCAAGGTGCTAGGGAACGACGCCTACTATCTGATTGACGCTCAGAAGCCTCGAGCGCGCAAGAGGGACGACTCCGGCAAAGAAACAGAGCGCCCGTGGAACGCGAATCTTCTTCGAAGATTTTATAGTTGATGCAGTATGTATCGCACTACCCCCTTTGTATTAAAGTACTAAGACCTTAGGCCCCCCGAGACGAGCTCGGGGACTACCTTTTTGTTATCTGTATGATAAGAATCATGCTTCCGAATATGCTACTCTTTTTATCATACCGTCTGGCACCGGGTCCGACTAGTCGGCCCGGGGACTTGCCGTCTTGCGCTATGAAATGCTTCCTGCAGTCGGACAAGTAATGTGTTGCGCTCAAGCCGTCTCCTGTCGAAAGCCGCAGCTCGCAGAGCGACTGCTGGTAGGCAGAGAACAAGCAAGAACGAGCGCACACATGAAAAAATGGCTAAGGACCTAAAAGCTTATGCATAGCTCAAGCCGGCTACCAGCCTCCCTCCATAGAGCCGACTCATGAGTAGTCGGCTCGCCGTCTTAGCTTTTATCAAAGACAGCCGACTCTCGGATAGTCGGCCTGTCGCTTTCTAGCCGACTTGCTAAAGAAACTCTAAACGGCCAAGTACTTGCCTTCCCGAAGTAGCCAAGCACTTGACCTTGCGACAGTCCGCAGAGCGGCTGTCCAGCCGGCAAGGCGGCAACTAAAGGAAGACGGCAAAGGAAAAGGTCTAAGGAGCAATAAGCAAGGAAAGGCGGAAATCGGGTAAATATTTACATAGGCCCTTGGCCGAATTTTCGAATAGAAATTCAGGATACACCCCGCGGGTGGAATTGTTCAAACCTAACAAGTCTTTCAAAAGATTACTAAAGACAGATAAACAGAGGCAAAAAAAGCAGTCTAGGAGGCGGTCTCCGGGGCCGGAGGATCGGAGGTGACGGCGGTGTCGGGTGCCGGGGCAGTCGGCTGGCGGTGTCAGCTTGGTCGCCTCCGGCGGCAGTCGCCCTGTCTCCGCGCGGCTCGTTGCTGGAGGGGCGATCGGGCTGAGGCTGGCCGCCTGCTCCATCTTCTGGCGCCTCCTCCTCGCCTCCGTCCTCTGCCTCGTCCTCCTCCTCGGTGCTCGAGTCGATCACCTCCGCCGAGTCTTCTTCATACTCCGAGTTCATCCCGAACTAGTCCGGCGGCACTTCCTCGCCGCCTTCAGCCCGCTCGGGCACGAAGACGTTGGTGTCCGTGTACTCGGCGATGGCTGCCGCGCGCTCGACAAGGGTGCCTTCCACGGCCTCCAGCTCGGCCTGGGCTTCTGACCGGAACGCGGCCAAACGGTCCAGGTCCAGCCCCGCATACCACGCCTTGACAAACTTGAAGGCCCGGCGTGCTCCGGCCCGGGCCGAGGAGCCCTTCCAAGCCTCAAGACGGCCGGCGGCGACTTCCAGCCAGTCGGCGGTCCGACTGGCGGTGCGTAGAGCCGGCATGTCCGGCCACAGGGTGGCAACCGCCTGGGCACCGGCATGCTGAAGCCGGCGCAGCAGCCGGTGAGCCGGACGAAGACGGGCCCCAATGCTCAGGAGCTGCTCGTCGATGGTTCGGGGGGCATTGGCGGCGATCACCTCACCTTTCTCCCTTCGCGCCTCCCGAGCAGCCTCGATGGCCAGAGGGACTGCCTGTGAATGACCAGGAAAGAAGTCTGCCAAGACAAAAAAAAGAAGAAAGTCGGAAAATCAGAGGTCAGCATAGTCGGAAGCCCAAAGAAACGGAAGGGACTTACCATCAACGATGTCCTCGAGCTCGTGGTAGCCAGAGGTCAGCATCGCCTCCCTATTAGTCTAGGCGGAGCGCTCGATCTCGAACTCGGCCATGAGGGCGGCCTCCCGCGTCTTGGCCTCGTCCTGCGCCTTCTGGAGCAGCTCCCTCTGCTCGGCCAGCTACGTCGCCAGCAGATCACGATCTTTGGCGAGCCTGCCACACTCCTCTTCCTTGGCATGGCGAGCGGTGTTGGCCTCGCCCAGCTGCTCTTGAAGAGCAGCGTTGGCACCTGAAGAACGAAGAAAGAGACAAGCAAGTCATCAGTAAAGTAGATCGCCGGGGAGATCCGGCCCGACTGCACAGCAGTCAGCCTGAATCTCAGGGACTACAGCCCGCGGGTGCGCCAGTGCGCCCCCGCGAAGAAGGAAGAAAAGAGCTCACCCCGGCTTTCCACCAAGTCGGCGGTCCGCTTGTTCAGCTCCTCGACATTGCGGTTGAAGGCAGTGGCGCGGAGGTTATGATACTCCTACAAAAAGCCGACAAAGGCAAAGTTAGTATTCGGAACTCGCCAGAGGGAGTTCTGAACCGCCTGCTCAGCATCCGGCCCGGAACTCGGGGACTACACCCAGTGGGTGCACTGGCGTGCCCCCACAGAGGAAGACAGGAATCAAAAAAGAAGAAGGAAACGTACTCGGACGGATGTCCGCACGGCCAGATGCGCCCTGGTGCAGACTTGGAGGGCGTCGCTTTCCGCGCGCAGCTTCGCCTGGACGTCCAGGAGCGCTTGGTTCAGCGGGCCGGTGCCGCCTCCGCGCAACCACCCGGTGGGCGCGGCACTGGAGGCCTCGACGTCCAGACTCGCCGAGCTGGCGGCGCCGGTCTCCCGAGCTCGCGGCGCCGAGGTCGTCCTCTCAAGCCGGCGGCGCGCCGGCGCGGCGACTTGAAGAACCAGCCGCGCCTCGGCCTCGTCCGCGATCGGCGGATCCGACTGGCCCACCGGCTGTTTGCCGTGCGGCCTCCCAGACGGTGGCGGAGGCGGCGGAGGCGGCGCGAGGGTGTCCGAGCCTGAAGCCTCGCCGCCCTCCTCCACGAGGTGGTTCTCGGTGCCGACCTCTCCGGTCTGCCACGTGAACTCCGGAGTCGGCGGCGCCGATGACAACGGAGGGACGAGCATCGCCGATCGGTGATGCGCGGCCTCCTCAGCACGCCGTTTCGCCGCGGCGGCGGCTTCGGCATCCTCCAGCTTCTTCTAAGCGTTGGCGGCCGCCTTCTCAGCCTGCGCCTTCTCCAGGCGGTCGCCCTCCTCCTCGTCGCGCTTCTCCCGCGCGTTCCGCTCCGTCGCCTCCTGAAGGTCGGCGGCGGGATCGACCCGCCGGGTGTTGGCGGACGTCTCTACCGACCCCATGACAGAGGGGATGGCGACTCTCTCAAGGGAGAGGGGGGCTCTGGAGGAGAACGGAGGGAAAATCAAAGAAGACTCGGACAAGATCCAACAAAGGAAAATAAAAGAGCGTAAAGACTTACACGGAAACTAACGGCGCCTTCTCACTTCCCTTCGGAAGCGGTTGGCCTTCGCGGCCGCCTCCTCCCGTTTGGTCGCGGCGGCCGCCCCCTTGAACTTCTTCGGCTTGCTGCCGGGCGCGCTCAGCCCGGCGTGACGCCTCTTCACGCCGCCTTGGCCGGAGTGGCCGGCCCTCGGCTGGTGGCATGGGACGACTTCCCCGTCGGCGTCATCTTCAGGCCAGTCGGCGAAGGTGGCCGAGGGCCTGAAGCTGCCGTCTGCCCCTTCTCCGCCGCCTTCGGTGTCGGCCTCCAATGCCGCCGCCCCCAAGTCGGGGTCGTCAACGTCGCTATCCTCACGGTCTGGGATATAGTCACGGGGCTGTCTCGTGGCGCCGGCTGCGGGCTCCATGAGGGGGTTCTGCCCAGAAGAAACCAACAAGAATTAGAAGCCAGAGTCGGCCGCAAAGAAGACCAAACTACAGAAAGATGCAACTTACCACTGGAGGGGGGTTGTCGCGCGAGTACGGCTCCTTGCTGAACTGCCAGTCCTCCGTGAACTTGTAGTGCGCAATGTGGTTCACCAAGTTCGCCACCTCCCTGGCGGGCATCTCCTTGGTGCACATCCGACTCGGGTCGTGGCGGCCGCTCATCTGACAGATTAGGTGAGGCCGGCCTTGAAGCGAGAGGACTCGGCGCGCCACGAAGGCGGCCAGAAGGTCGGATCCGACGAGGCCCTCCGACTGCAGCAATACTCGGAGTCGCGCTACGGCGGCGGCTCCGGAGGGAGTCAGCGACTTGGCCC
The DNA here is from genome assembly GCF_018294505.1 of Triticum aestivum. NCBI lineage: Eukaryota > Viridiplantae > Streptophyta > Magnoliopsida > Poales > Poaceae > Triticum > Triticum aestivum. Next base: position 238,747,462 of record NC_057807.1, read on the forward strand.
GATGAGACCAGCTGGGGAGCCTCCCAGTTAGGGGGCCGGGTTGAAGGGCGGCAGGTTGACCCAGTCACCGTCGGTGGAGAGGTTCTTCACGTAGAAGTAGGAGCACTGCCACATCTTCACCGACTTTATCAGCGAGATGGGAGGAAAGGGGTTGTCGGCCGTCGAGCGCCGCACCGTGATGTAGGTGCCGCACTGAGCCGGCGTGCCGGCGGCTTGCGTACCAAGCTTCAAAGAGAAGAATTCTCCCCACAACTCGAGGGTGGGGAGAACGCCGAGGAAACCTTCGCATAGAGTGGCGAAGGCGGAGAGCAACACCACCGCATTTGGAGTAATGTGGTGCGGTTGAAGGTTGTGGAACTCCAGGAACGAGCGGAAGAAACCGCTCGCCGACAGCCCCAGCCCGCGCATGAGGTGCGAGCGGAAGATGACCCGCTCGCCCTCCTCCGGCGCGGGCCGGTTCTCTCCCGCCGGCGCGGGGCGGGCGCGCACGAGGTCCGCGCTGGGGAGACGGCGGGTCCGGCAGAGGAACTCGATATGTTCCGCCTCCACATCCGAACCGTCCCACACACCGGAGCGCGTGGCAGGGGCCGCGGCAGAGGAAGAACTCATCACCGTGGTGTGAGGTGCCCTTGCTCGCGGCGGAGGAAGAAGAGAAGGCAGGAGAGTGGGGGAGAAGGTGCGCGTGCGGTGCCGCCCCGCTCCTCCCTGTCTATTTATAGCCCTACAGGCTGAGGAGCCGAGGGGGCGGGCGTGGGATTAACTGCGCACGAAGCCCCACGCCGCCCCACGATTTACCCCATGAAGTTACTGCGCGCAGTAACGACATGGGGAAGCCAACCGTTCGCGACCGCAACAGATCCGTTCGGATGCCGAGGCACGGTAGTGGCGAGCCCCGCCTGACGGCCCGTCCCGTCGCGCGCGTGGGCGAGCAGACTATCCTCCCCACATGGTGCCACGCGATAGGACCGCCTCGATGGCAGCAGGGAAGCGTATCCAATAAGCCGCCTGATTTCCCGCCGCGACTTACAAACAGCGGCCCCGCGCTGAACAAATCCGACTTCAGCGAGTCGGCCAAAAAGAAGACAATGGCCGAATCTCAGAATTGGCGCTGGGAAGTTTCAAACTATTGAAGCCCCACGAGGCGGCGTCCGCAGGGCTTCGCCAGCTTCGAGGACTACTGTCGGAGTAATGGGCCACGGGTAGGCTGACCCGGGACCCAGGATCTTTCAAGACATTGGGGCAGGCCGCGCCCCTCCAGCCGAGTCCCAGCTGGCGACCTCCAGAGAGGCCGAATCCCAGCTGGCGATCTCTAGAGGAGCCGAGTCCCAGATGACGACTCCAAGGCAAGCCGACTCCAAGCTGGCGACCTCCAGGGAAGCCGACTATGGGAGTCGGCCCATGACACTTCACGAAGTCCGATGCGGGGTACGGTCACGACGTGGCCGTCCCTCCCTGCCTACGAGGGACCGGCATGGCTACAGTGAGCCGTATCGCCGGGAGATCTCCGGCGAGGCGCGGCACTGTTGCCATGCCTGCCCTGACCTCAGCCACAGTGCGCGACGCACTGTGCCCACGACGCCGGCCCGTATGGCCCGAAGACCGCGGGGCCGCCTGTCAGTGGGTGGACCGAAGGCGGCCGGAGCGCCCGAAGACGGCCCTGTGGGAGCCGGCCTTCCCGGAGTCGGCCGTCCCCCTCCAGGGCCCCACAAGCCATTAACCAGATTGGATGGGGAATGGCGACAGTGATCGCCTGATAGACGGCGGCACTGTTGCCACGACCCAATGACCAAGCATGCGTCACCAGGAGTGCCGCACAGTGTCGGCCAGTCCGTCGGGCCCACCAGTCAGCGGGCTCCAGAAGTCGGCAGGAAGAACGGCGGTGTGAGAGACATACGGCTGGGGCCCGCACCCAGCCGGATTACCATTGTACCCCCGGGGGTAGGCCTATATAAACCCCCCGGGGCACCCATGCAAAGGGTTCGGACCTTGATAAAGATAGATCACATAGCCCAGGAAGGAGAGAACTAGCCTTGCACTCTCCTGCCTCCCGATACAGCTCCAGGAGCACCGATTGTAGTCACCTTGCTTTAGTGACCATGCGGAGACCCCGCAGAGCAGCAGTAGGGGTGTCATTTCCTCGGAGAGCCCCGAAGCTGGGTAAGATTCACCGGCGTGCATGTCTACGCCTTATCTCGTTTCCAGGCACCGGCGACGTTCTATTCGCCCCCACCATGATAAGCCATCCTTTGGCATATGTCGCACCCAACCCCCGACAAATGCTGCTTTGATGGGGCTTGAGCGGAGGCCGGACTGCTAGTCACACTCTTGGCGTGCCTGGTGATCCTGTTGCGGGGTGCTCCGGACTCGCTTGACGGTGCTCAAGGTTGTCGTGCCGGATTGGTGGTTTGTCAGAGGAGGCCGCATTGTACTTCCACCGCGAGGGCTGCAGTATGCTCTTCTATACATAGAAAGCGGTCCATGTTTCCGTTTACTGTTATGACCCCGCGCGGTCCTGGCATTTTGAGCTTGAGATATGCATAGAGTGGTACCGCATTCAATCTAGCGAATGCGGTTCGTCCAAGCAGTGCGTGGTTACCACTACGGAAAGGGACGATGTCGAAGATTAACTCTTCGCTTCAGAAGTTATCCGGAGATCCGAAGACCACCTCCAATGTTATAGAGTCCGTGCAACGGGCCTCTACTCCATGAATTACACCTTTAAAGGTGGTTTTGGTGGTCTTGATCCGTGAAGGGTCGATACCCATTTTGCGCAGTGTGTCCTGATAAAGCAGGTTCAGGCTGCTGCCGCCGTCCATAAGGACTCGCGTGAGGTGGAATCCGTTGATGATTGGGTCTAGGACCAAAGTGGCTGAGCCGCCGTGACGGATGCTAGTAGGGTGATCCCTATGATCAAAGGTGATTGGACAAGCTGACCATGGGTTGAATTTGGGGGCGACTGGCTCCATCGCATAGACGTCCTGTAGTGCTCGCTTCCGTTCCCGCTTGGGAATGTGGGTGGCATAGATCATGTTGACCGTTTTCACCTGGGGAGGAAATTTCTTTTGTCCCCCCGTGGTCGGACGTCGGGGCACCTCGTCATCATCACCGTGCAGCCCCTTGTCCTTGTTTTCGGCGTTTATTTTACCAGCCTGTTTGAACACCCAGCAGTCTCTATTAGTGTGGTTTGTTGGTTTGTCCGGGGTGCCATGAATTTGGCACGAGCGTTCCAGTATGCGGTCCAGACTAGACGGTCCCTGATGGTTTCTTTTGAACGGCTTTTTTTGCTGACTGGATTTAGATCTGCTGAATCCGGCGTTGACTGCCGTGTCTTCAGCGATGTCGCCGTTGTTTTGTCTCTTATGTCTGTTGCGCCGTGGCTTGCCGTTATTGTCATGGGCATCCGAGGTGCCAGAGTGTGGCATGGTGCTACTACGAGCCAACCAGCTGTCCTCGCCCGCGCAAAAGTGGGTCATTAGTGTCATGAGTGCTGCCATGGACTTGGGTTTTTCCTGGCCGAGGTGTCGGGCGAGCGACTCGTCATGGATATTATGCTTAAAGGCCGCCAGGGCCTCGGCGTCCGGACAATCGACTATTTGGTTCTTTTTAGTTAGGAACCAAATACAGAATTTCCTGGCTGACTCTCCGGGCTGTTGAGTAATGTGGCTCAAGTCATCGGCTCCGGTGGTCGCACGTATGTGCCCTGGAAGTTGTCGAGGAATGCGTCTTCCAGGTTTTCCCAACTTCCAATGGAATTTGCCGGCAGACTGTTTAGCGAATGCCGGGCAGGTCCTTTGAGCTTAAGGGGAAGATACTTGATGGTGTGTAGATCGTCTCCGCGGGCCATGTGAATGTGGAGAAGGAAATCTTCAATCCATACTACGGGGTCTATTGTGCCATTGTATGATTCGATGTTTACAGGTTTGAACCCTTCTGGGAATTCATGATCCATCAATTCGTCAGTGAAGCAGAGGGGGTGTGTGGTGCCTCTATGCCGGGCTATGTGGCTATGCAGTTCGGATGGGTCTGGGTGGCTGTATTCGGCCCAGCTAGACTTGTTGATAGTATATCCGGCGCCACGATCATCGTCGCGTGTTTGGGCGCACCCTCGCGATCCGTAGATCGATCTTGGCTGTCCTGCTTTATTTTCTAGTATATCTTGTAGGTCTTGCCTATTTCCCCTGGCCGTAGTGTATTGGCGTGGGGGCGTGGGCTGGTATTCGGGCTGGTATGCCGTTTTATCCCGGCCACGGGGTGGCCGGTCAGCCATGTGGCGCTCGAGTCCGTATTCCTCAGCTGCCAGGACTTTGGTCCATCTGTCTGTGAGCAGGTCTTGATCAGCTTGGAGCTACTGCTACTTCTTTTTCCGGCTTCTTGCGGTGGCCATGAGTCGGCGCTTGAAGCGCTCCTGCTCCACGGGGTCCTCATGTACGCTGAACTCGTCATCACTGAGGCTAATCTTGTCTTCGGAGGGGGACATGTAATTGTCCTCCTCCGGATATCCGTCCGTCACCTGTTCGTCTGGGCTGACCTGCCCGTCTTCTTGCTCGGCCTGCTTGAAGGCGGGCTGATCAGGGTGTACTCATCTTTGGCAGCATCCGGATTGTTTTCGTCTCCTGTGCCGGTATTGCTATGGCAGGGCTTGGAGCGGCACCGACGATGCCCATGCTTTGCTTTCTTCCTTGAGGGGTTATCCTCCGTTGCCTCATCGCCATTGGTTTCTTTCGGAGTGTCCACCATATATATTTCATATGAGGAGGTGGCTGTCCAACGCCCCGTGATCGGTGGCTGCTGTTCTTCTCCTACATCGTCGTCCATACCGTCGATGTCTTCGGCGTCGAAGTCAAGCACGTCGGTTAAGTCATCGACCGTGGCAATGAAGTGGGTGGTGGGTGGGCAACGAATTCCTTCGTCGCCCAATTCCTACTCGAGCCGGACATAGTTCGACCAAGAGTCTCCTGACAAGGAGAGAGACTTTAATGAGTTCAACACATCGCCAAAGGGCGAGTGCTGGAAGATATCCGCTGCGGTGAACTCCATTATAGGAGCCCAACCAGGTTCGGCAGGCTCAGGAGCGCGCGGACTAGAACCCACAGCCGGATACGAGTCCGAGGGTCCGGTGTCGCAGGCTTCTTTGGGGGCGAGGCCTGTGTTCGGCTCTACCGCCGATGAGTGCGCGGCCTGCGGGGCGGGGTCCATCCACCCGTCCTTAGGCAACCCGGTCTGCTCCGGATTTAGGTCCGGGGCTACCACAGGGGCGACATCTCGAGCACTGTCCGACAGCAGGTCTAAGCCATGCTCATCGTGACTGTCCGGAGCTCCTGGAGCAGGCCCGAATCCATTGAAGATCAAGTCTCCGCGGATATCAGCCGTGTAGTTCAGGTTTCCGAACCCGACCTGGTGTCCAGGGGCGTAGCTGTCGATCTGCTCCAGTTGGCCAAGCAAATTGGCCCGCAGTGCGAAGCCGCGGAACACGAAGGTCTGTCCGGGGAGAAAAGTCTCACCCTGGACCATGTTATTGATGATTGAAGGATCCATCAAGCCTTGCAGCAAGGACACAGAGGAACTCTCAATGAAAGCACCAATGTCGGTGTCAAAACCGGCGGATCTCGGGTAGGGGGTCCCGATCTGTGCGTCTTAGGCTGATGGTAACAGGAGGCAAGGGACACAATGTTTACCCAGGTTCGGGCCCTCTCGATGGAGGTAAAACCCTACTTCCTGCTTGATTGATATTGATGATATGAGTAGTACTAGAGTTGATCTACCACGAGATCGTAGAGGCTAAACCCTAGAAGCTAGCCTATGATGATTATGATTATGATCGTCCCTCTAAGGACCAAACTCTCCGGTTTATATAGACACCCGAGAGGGCTAGGGTTTACATGGAGTCAGTTACAAGGAAGGAAATATAATATCCGAATCGCCAAGCTTGTCTTCCACGCAAAGGATAGTCCCATCCGGACACGGGATGGAGTCTTGAGTCTTGTATCTTCATGCTCCAATAGTCCTGCCAAAGTATATAGTCCGGCTGTCCGGATACCCCCTAATCCAGGACTCCCTCAGTCACTATGACTTAAACCCTAAACCCTAAACATGATTTAATTTCCTGGACAGGTAGAACCTGTCGTAGGAAAGACGGCTGGCACCCTCGGATCATACGATGCTTTTGTGCAGTTCCACTAAAATTGACCTGAGCATCCCTGATGGCAAAGATATTGAAGAAGTTGATTAGAATAATAGTACTGACACTAGTTCATGAGACATAAACTCATCACAAGTAGAAGCAGGTAGAAGTAGAGAAAGATCGACATGGAGATGGAGCTACGGCAGTGGAGCCAGCTGGCTCCAAAAGGAAGAGACTACCTGGGACGTCGGGCTGTAGCTAGAAGGTCGGTTGGGACGCGGCATCGGCCCATACCGTGGTGACCCCGATTGGGATGCACCGACTGTGGGTTTTCTCCCTCGCCGATGTCGACCGTGTCTACGCAGAACATTGTTTCCTTCCCCCAGCTGCGGGATCAGGCCCGTCGTTCTATGCTTGTGAAGAGAGCAACCTAAGCAAGCAGGCTTGTAGCTTAGGCTCCTGCTAGTGTATATATAGTGGTTTTCTTTTTCTCTCCATATCAACCATTTTATATTGCGTACGTGTCATTCAAGAGTGAAATGATGGTTGCTTCTTCCGACTAACTTACTGTGTGATTTGACTGCTCCTTAGTGGCCCCTACACGTACTCCCCCTACGTGTATGCAACAATCACACGTACACATGGACGCAAAAACGCGCGCGACGCCCTAATGCATGCATGTCCGAGCACACGACGAAACACACATGGTCACGCTCAAGTGCTCAACCTACACGTGCATGCACACACATAATCAGTCAGGGTGAGCTAGTGACCGTATAAACACCGGAAAATATATATATTGAGCGCAATGAGCATATTATGAAGTCCACTGACCGTATTTACAAATATACAGTGACAGATAGTGTATTTATCTCGTTTGAAATTAAGCCATATTAACCGGAGAGGAGGCAGTATGGACTAGCATTACTTTGCTGTGTCCCGTCAACTTGCCGAACGAGGAGAAGGTTGCAGGACGGGAGAAGCTTGCGCGCGGTGGCTCGCAGTACAAGGAGAAACTTTTGACTAATGCAAGCTCTCCCTCGCTCAGGCGGTGGACGTGCAACAGTTAATTCGGTGCCAGATTGCCAGAAGCATACACTATACTACTAGTGCTATTATTGTTCGACTTCCCGAATAGGCGAACAACCAAGCGCAAAGTTTACTAGTACTAGTACTACTACTATAGTGTATAAAGGTACGTACTATACTAGTACTAGGAACCGGATGGAGGAGCGTCTACACTCTTATTATAATTTTAAAATGTGTTAAAGCAATCTTCAACACATTTGGTTCTCTTCGAGGGTTCTCGCATGTGATAATGGAAGTTGATTACAAGGAACACTCGCCACAATTCTCGCTTAATTCTAGCTCATATCCTGTTACAAATAGTAGCGCTCGGTAATATTTCCTCTTTTTTTTGTTATTCAGCATGTAAACAGGTCAGCAAACCTTGCGGTGCATCTTCGTGCGAACCGTGCTTGCTGCACTTTGAATGTGGCCGAGAGCTGGCTTGATGAAACACCTCGCTTCCTACTTCTTTTTTTGCGGGGTAAGTGACCAGTGTCTTGGCTGATCGTCCTAAGAATGCTTATACATGAATAAAGCTCTCTCATTTACCCGCAAAAAAGATTAAGCCATATTAACCGGAAAGGAGGGAGTATGGACTAGCACTACTTTTTGGCGTGTCCCGTCAACTCGTAGAAAGAGGAGAAGCTTGCAGGACAAGGTGAGGCTCGCTTACGCCTTTTGACTAATGCAACCTACCCTCGGTGGACATGCATCAGTCCATTCGGTGTCAGATTGTCAAAGGCATACACTGTAGTACCCAACATGCGGAGTACCATCATTGTTTGACTTCACGAAGAGGCGAAGAGCCAAGCGCATAGTACGAGTAGTACTACTACTAGAACCGCATGGTGGAGCGTTTGTACTCTTATTTTTTTATCTCTGATAAAGTACACGTTTATTCCGGAGAAGAACGGAAAACGGCAGCTCAACATGTAATGAATGATATCGATCAACCAACCATGCTCGAATATATCTTGGCCTCCGTGCGAGCACGTCTGTGTGTTCTCTCTCCTCGTCTCTCTCAAGGAACGGCGGGTTGGCTCTTTGCCGTCAATTGAGATCGGTTTCCTCACACTCCTGTCCCACATGTCTGTGATATGCTAAGAGGAGGTCCGTTGACCGACTGGCCATACGCGTACTTGGTTTTGCACCTTCATACTACTCCTCCCTCCGTCACAGTTTACAGGGCGCGCTTCATTATGATGCATTTCTCTCAATGCATTTCCACCACCAAAGAGACTTTAGACGCGTTTGGTTTAATGCTCAATTAATTAGGGCGTGGTAACCGCAATCAAGTCGACAATTTTCTCTCCATGTACTCTGTACTACTACGGAGTGGAGTAAGTGCATGCATGTGTGTACCCGGGGTGGAAGCACTGCATGTGTGTGTGTACGCATTATTCCCTCTAGTAATAGACGCCGTGCTATAACTACCAATGCTATTTGTCAGGCCGATCGCTAGTCGCCTTGGTCCCACATATTTTTTTCTTTTTTCTGAAGCACGCTGTATAAACAGTGATGGATGGAGTAGTATGAGCGGATTCAAAGAAGAGCGTATTGATGGTTGCTTCTTCAGAGCAACTTACAGTGGGAAAGGTGGGGCTTATGATTTGACTGCTCATTACTCACTATTAATGCGGCGCAACGACTGGGCTGAGTCTCCCATGCGGTTGTGCACTACCCCCTCGGTTCTTAAATATACTCCGGAGTATTTGTCTTTCTAGAGATTTCAATGAGTGACTACACAAATATTTGTCTTTTTAGAGATTTCAAATGGACTGGCACATACAGATGTATATAGACATATTTTAGAGTGTAGATTCACTCATTTTTCTCCGTATGTAGTCACTTGTTGAAATCTCTAGAAAGATGAATAGAATATTTAGGAACAAAGGGAGTACACATACGAAGCAAAATGAGTGAATCTACACTCTAAAATATGCCCGTTTGAAATTTGTAAAAAGACAAATATTTAGGAATGAAGGAGTATAATTTTGTGCATGGCACATGAAACCGGATGATGAAGATGCTTCTGGCAATGCTATCAAGCTTCCATCATTTGTTTACATAATTGACGTACTATACAAATAATTTTCCAGCGACATGAAATTGTACAATGGTGTGAGCTTTCAGCTTTTGTTTCACGTGTCTTGCCATAGATGCTCTTTCAGAAACAATAAAAAACTAACTTCCTTGCTAATGCATGTCAATTATTAGTAGATCAGAGCTAATAATTACATCACAACTGAAGACAGAGTTGTGAGAAGGTGTTAAATTAAAATTGATCCATGCTTTCATTGGCAGCAACGTCCCCCCAGCTCTATCTAAATCAACAAGGCATGTTGGGAAAAAAGTAGATGTCTGGAGCATGCAACATTCCGATCATTTTGTGCAGTTCCACTAAAATAGAGCTGAGCATCCCTGTTGCAAATATATTAAGTGTGATTATGATAATAGAGGACTGCTGATGAAACAATAAACACACAAATAGAGGCCGGTCACCTTTGCAGTCTCTCTTAAGACTAACTAGTTGGAGAAGATTAGGCTCGGAGTTGGATGATGAGGATAGAGCAAAACCAATCTCCCTTTGTGCAGTCGCACTGAAATGTAGAGACGTTGTCCGTGTGACATTTTAGTACAACTGCACAAAACACTCTTAAGAAAAAAGTGATTTGTGCAGTTCACCAAAAGGTCGCAATAGCAACGAGGTGAAATGGATAGCCCTGTTTGCAAAAAAGAGGTAGAAAGGAAACAATTACTGGCCAATAACAGTTGATGACACATGAGACGACAAAAAAGAAGCATATTCCTTGTCCTAAGGGAAGATAACAAAATGGTTGTGTTTATCTAAAACGATGTGAGGACGAGGATGCAATATGGAAAGTACGCCAGACGAGCTACGTTTTGGGCAAAGAACTATGGAAGATCCACATGCAGCGACATGGGAAGACGGGAAGTGGAGTAAGGCCGGAGGGGATACCTGGAGGTCATCGGGATGTAACTAGGTGAGCGGCGGCGGGCGGAATCTGCGAGCAGGTGGCGTAGGCCCTGTCGCGCCGGAGCTTGGTCATAGAGAACATTGTGTACCACAGATCGGGACGTGCTGCCTCGGCGCTGTCGAACGGAGAAACTATGCACTTCCTCCCTTTCCCCCGGCGGACGGGATGCGGCCGGATCAGTGACCAACGGTGAGAGAGAGAGAGAGAGGCCACCGCACTCCATTTCCCCCGGCGGACGGGATGCAGCCGGATCAGTGACCAAGTGAGAGAGAGAGGCCACCGCAACCTTGTGTGAGATACTCTGAAGAGCGAAAAACCAGGCAGGCAGGCTCTATTGTATATAGTGAGCGGACTACCTTTTTCTTCATAAAAATCGTTTTCTATTCTGTGTACGTGCCATTGAGCAGTATAACTTTATTTAAAAATAATACGGCAACGCGTGAAGTCGAACTTTGTTTCGTGTACGCGTGGTACACGACCTCCCTAGGTAAACAATCGCTACAGGCATTCAAATTAGCACGTGGGCTGCCATTTCGTAAAGAAATGAGCTCCATTGTGTACCCGCGCGGGTGTGGCTGGGCACGAAGTGTGAGTACGTGCACGGTGCACCTATTCTCTTCTTGTATACGTACACCACCTACGTGGGGTTGTGTGTGAGAGATACAAACCTAGAGAGATATAGTGTGTGGGTTCTTGAGAGTTATTTTTTTGGGGGGGGGGGGGTCAACCAAAAAATGTAACATATGCAATGTGTGTGAAATTGAGTCCTGGATATAACATATATATAGAGGGGGCGATCGAGGAGAAGAGAGTGGAGGTATCATCTGCTTGAGGTGTCCATAGAATCGAAGAGAGGGATGATGTGTGTGTGTGTGTGTGCGCGCGCGCGATCGATGAAGAGTGACATTGAATTTGTGTGTGCCCACGTCAAAGATATAGAGTGGCTGGCCTACTGGAACGTGAGAGGGGACATGTGCAGTTTGTCTCTGTGGCATGGATACCTACCTGCAGTGCTCGACTATCGGTGTGTGGTGGGGGAAGAGGGAGGCCCAATTAACTATAACTAGTCGTGAACCCGTGCATTTGCACGGGCTAGTTTAACATTTCGTCATTTTCTCACTTTATATTTCACTACATAATTACTATAAAAAAATTATGTATGGTGTAACATATATTAATATTTTCTATAATAGGTTGGAGAATATATTGGAACATAACAATTAAAACATAGGTAAATATATTGGAACACCCTATCGAAGCCATGAAAGTAACTTGGATCATTGGTAAGCACACATACATGTGAGTGTCTAAGTGAATCAATGTAATTTTAGCCGTAAATATGTTTTGTTACAAAGATGGCCAAATATTTATTTGGAATATCACCAAAAAGAACATTATCAAATGTTTAGAGACAATGCCATCGACATGAGGAGGTAATCCAACTTACACTTTGTCAACATATTTTGCATATGCAAATAATTAAGCATATCTCATCTTTTCAACTTCTATTCTACCATCCGGCGAGTAAAAGATAATTTGATAGAATTAGAAACATCATTAGATGATTAAACTTAAACAATACTTGTACTAAATTAGCGACAATTAATATGGATCGGAGTGAATATAACATTCTTATTTCTCTGGAGTATGATAATTATGGTTTGTTGAATATAGAGTGCAAGCTTATTCATGTAAGCTTGCATAGAAAGGAAAAGAAGCGGACATGATAGGTTGGAGAATGAAGAATATTTGGTAAATTAAGTAGTACTATTAGCATAAAAAGAAGCTTCACATAAGCTTGCTCTATAAGTTTAGGATCCATAAGCAATGTGAAATTGAATTCCCTGATAGTGGAAGGAAATACATGCTTCAGATTTTTACTATATATATGCATCTGAAAGAAGCACCTCCCAACACGTTATATTTAGCATTGAAGTTTAATAGTTTGGTAAATTACTCGCTGATGAGGAAAAAGGCAAAAAGGCAAAAACAGACTATAGATAATTTAATTGTATAGACTTTATACAAATAATAGGTGTGAAAGAAAAGATAGAAAAGATATAGACAACACAGTTGGAGGAGAACATGAATAAAACAAAGATTTGGAGTAATGGCACCACCATCTTCCATTAACTTTTGTGCTAGATTATCTTTTATAATAAAGTTGTAGTAGCTGTCCGAACCAACAACCATTAAAAAAACATAAACAAGAAAAACTACTCCCTCCATCTGATTTTCTACCATATATTTAATCTACGATTTAGTAGTTCTCACACATAATTGACAGAAAATTAGAAGTGCAGCAGCCACGACACTCAAGCATTAGCAGTTCTCACATGCCTTTACTTATGCAAAAAAATTGCCCGCAAAATTGTTTATTCAGATATACAGTATAACAGAAACCATCCATGTTTTAGTAGTTGACAAACATCTTCATTGTCAAGTGTTTCACCGCCTAACTATCTGCACTATCTGCTGACTGAAAAAAAGGTTAGAAGAAAATTCATGAGAAGTCAATTCTCAACGGCCAGGACATGGCAGCTTGGCAAGGAACTTCCATGAACACGAGATTGTGGCGGACCAGCATATCAAGCAACAACATCAGCCGTAACTGGAGATTGGGAAGGCCATTGAAGATTTTAACTCTCCCATGGAGGGCCCTGGACATGTTTTGTCGATACAAAAATTGATTAGTAACTTGACCAGTGACGACGTTGACAACTGACATTAGCCTCCTTCATGCCGCTGTAGTCTGTTCAGACAGCAGGTTTTTATAAGCTCGCTTGATGATCATAATTATGCTCCCTCCGATGTCCATATGTATACATAGGTTGTACATTAGAAGATTATGCTCCAACAAATCTCCATGAGGTATCCATAGGTTCTAGTGAGAAGAGCCGGGATTGCATCCCTGGAAAGCACAACACTATCCAAGCACATGGTACAAAACAAAGTGATCTCAAATCCAAAGTTATTGTGTATTCAAGATAAACCTGCAAGGAAAAACATATAACAAAATATTGTAAGAAAATGAACCTGATGCAGATGAGGAAAACAGTTTTTAGTATAAACTCCATTAGCACAGCCGAAAAAGTTACAAATAAGGAAAATTGATTGAGGTTGTTTTCTAACCAGGAGAGGAAGAGATGGTGGAGAAGCGTGATCTCTTTCGGGCCTGGAGGAAGAAGTAGCGTCCAATCTTTCCGATAATACCGCCTACCCTTGTTTTTATATTATTAGTTGAGTCTCTCCCACGTAATAACTTAACAACTTTGTTAGTACAATTTTCTAAGAATGATGTATCTTTTTCCTAGCCTACCCTTGTTTTATATATTATTATTAGTTGATGGTCTTTCCCACGTAATAACTTAATAAATTTGTTACCACAATTTTTTAAATAAATTTATAGTTTTCAAGATAAAAGAAAACTATTTGACAGCTTGCATTGAAGGAGTATTTACCTCAGACTATGAGTGTCTATGATCAGGTCTTCTGTTGTGCTTGCCTATTCCTGCACATAAGGCAAACATGACAGGCTTTGCATGAAAGTAATCTGGATCGAGGTGCAAAGCCACTGAAGCAGCTAGTCACATAGCCGTTGCGACGTTAATAAGTAGGTGCACTGATCGATGGATAAGACGGCACTACCATCTCGTCGACAAAGCAACAGCGTGGGGTGCACTGATTGATCCATGTGACGGCACCACCAATATTGTCAACAACGGTGGTAATAAGAAACAATGTTGGCATGGCATGCACTGGTCCACAATGGCGGCATGGAATTTGCAGGTTGCCTTATATATCAAGAACATTAGTATATATCGACTAAAAGATTATGTATATACTGAATAAAAAAAGTAGTATACTGGTTCACTTAAAAAGTACTATATATTGCCTTACGAAAATGTTGTATATACTGCACCAGAAAAAAAGTATATACTTACTTTATCAAAGTGTATGTTATATACCCATTTGATTTAATTTTGTATGCTACATACTGCCGTGCACAAAGAGCAGTCTATGTACTACTCTGATATAGATGGTATTTAGACAAAATACAGTACAATAGTATATACTTTGAATTAGTACTCCACAGTCACTATGTTAGTATATACAATATCGCAGAAATATTGTTCTAGCAATCATTAAAAAAATGTTCTGGTATATACTTACTATTGACACCTACTCCGTCCCAAGCTGCCTAGGTTCACGGCAAAAAAAGTAAAAGGTCCGTATATTTTCAATAGTTGGCAATATACATTTAGGTACCTTTCTAGCTATATACTACATATTAGATAAATTCTCTTGAAAAATCCATGCATATCTGAAAAGGCGCATGGTATAGCACACAGTTTAGTAGTACAACATACAGAAAATCACAAATGTATTTATACCTGAAAGTATTTATAAGAAGCATGACGATATTATTGGAGATTATTAATCCAAATCCTATAGAAAAAAATTCAATGAAGCTGCATAGTAGCCTTAGCTGTAGTGGAAGGCATAAAACTGATCGAGCAAACTATCAAATACATGAAGGTTCATATGGTCGATGCCATGAGTTCCACAGGAGCCTGAACCCATGACTGCCACTGATGATGAACATCCGGCACAGCGTCTGCATCGACAGTAAAAATCATCAACCTGATTGGTAAGAAGAAAAACATCTTCAAACAACACTAATCCTACAGCACACAAAACAGATTGTGTAATTTCCTTATTAAGAATTCAACGGTCTACTTAACATTGCTTAGGCTTGGTATAGCACACAGTTTAGTAGTACAACATACAAAAAATCACAAATGTATTTATACATGAAAGTAATTATAAGAAGCATGACCATATTATTGGAGATTATTAATCCAAATCCTATAGAAAAAATCTCAATGAAGCTGCGTAGTAGCCTTAGCTGTAGTGGAAGGCATAAAACTGATCGAGCAAACTATCAAATACATGAAGGTTCATATGGTCGATGCCATGAGTTCCACAGGAGCCTGAACCCATGACTGCCACCGATGATGAACATCCGGCACAACGTCTGCATCGACAGTCAAAATCATCAACCTGATTGGTAAGAAGAAAAACATCTTCAAACAACACTAATCCTACAGCACACAGAACAGATTCTGTAATTTCCTTATTAAGAATTCAAAGGTCTACTTAACATTGCTTAGGCTTGATTTCAGATTAGTAAAAATCAAATGTTATGTTATGTGAAGCAGCTTTGAAGACGCACTAATGATCACAACCTAAATTGGTTCTCGAAAGTCAGTCCATTTGGGAGTTAGCAGACATTTTCTTGTCAAACAAAGGTCAAGTTTTTCATACTAAACTGTAGTACACTGGACAACAGTAAGCAATGCATTGGGTATTATTCATGAAATCCCATGGTTCAGGGCAAAAAAAGTAAAAGGCCCGTATATTTTCAAGAGTTGGCAATATAAGCTAACATTTTAGGTACCTTTCTATATACTACATCTTAGATAAATTCTCTTGAAAAATGCATGCATATCTGAAAAGGCGCAGATGCCATGCGTGGTATAGCACACAGTTTAGTAGTACAACATACAGAAAATCACAAATGTATTTATACCTGAAATTTATAAGAAGCGTGATCGTATTCTTGGGGATTATTAATCCAAGTCCTATAGAAAAAATCTCAATGAAGTTGCGTAGTAGCCTTAGCTGTAGTGGAAGGCATAAAACTGATCGAGCAAACTATCAAATACATGCAGGTTCATATGGTTGATGCCATGAGTTCCACAGTAGCCCGAACCCATGACTGGCGCTGATGATGAACATCCGACAGAGCGTCTGCATCGACAGTTAAAATCATCAACCTGATTGGTTTGAAGAAAAAATTCTTCAAACAACACTAAATCCTATGGCACACAAAACAGATTGTGTAATTTCCATATTAAGAATTCAAAGGTCTACTTAGCATTGCTTAGGCTCGATTTCAGATTAGTAAAAATCAAATGTTATGTTATGTCAAGCAACTTTGAAGACGCACTAATGATCACAACCTAAATTGGTTCTAGAAAATCAGTCCGTGTGGGAATTAGCACACACATTTTTCTTGTCAAACAAAGGTCAAGTTCTTCATACTAAACTGTAGGACACTGGACAACAGTAACCAATGCATTGAGTATTATTCATGAAATCTCATTATTCATCACCGACAATCCACACAACTATACTGTAGTAGGCTAAATAGCAGTTGATCCTATGAACTATTTTTTACGAACTAACTAAATCACCAATTATAACAAAATTGTATTGTCCTTTGCGAAATTCAATTCAGTCAACCACTCTCGATTATTAGTCCTAACTGAAGCACCTGTTAACAAACTAACTAAACCACCATGATTTGAAAAAACAAAACTGCATAGATCACCATTGCAAAGCCAAAGGATAGTGGTATTGGCACAATTCCTTGCCAAACCCAAGTTCCAGGAGAGCAGATTCTCCCCACTAACACAACAATCCAGTGGCACTCCACCTAGCACACCCGCTCCATGCCACCCAAGTTTCATGAGAGAACTTCAGAGAAGAAAATCACCTTGTCGGGCAGCCATTCAGAACACGGTGGAATTTGCTAAGTAGAGAGCGATCTTCTCCGCGCACTTCCGTGCTTCGGCGGTCCGATGAGTGTTGGGCCACAACAGGACACCATTATTGTCGCTTATAAGCATCATCGCAGAAGAGGAGAACGTCGTGTGTCGCGGTAAATGTTGACGTGACGGTCGATGGGAGAGGAGCAGCAGCAAGTGGGGCAGATCAATGAACGGGACACAATCTGCCTCACCGCGTTCCCTTGACCAGCCATGTCGCCACAATGGGACCGGAAGCATCCACCGCAGCATGCTGGTCCAAGAGAGAGGATGCGGTGATTCATGGGGGCGGTGGAGGCGGTGAGATGCGACAGCGGCTGGATGCGGTGGGCAGCGACGACTGCTGGGATAGGCTGTGACGACTACGGTGGTGAGCAGAGCGGCGGCACAATCCATTGGAAGCAGCGGCTCGATCCATGGGAAGTGGCGGCGCGATGGTATGCGTCACAAGGTTAGGGATACGGGAGGAGGGCTTCTTTTTTTAGCAACCGATGAAGGTCTTTTTTTTACGACGGTGAAGGCCTGTTGGGCTTCTTTTTGTACAGCAATGATGAAAGGAACGTGGGCCTTCACTTTTTTTGGCCGAGTTAAGTACGTGATTAAGCGAAAAATAAATGGGTTAATCTCCACCGTAATAACTTGGTCCCACCAATTGAACGGCTCATAATTTCTAATTAACGTGGTAATTTCTAGGGAGTCTGAAATTAGTATAGGTATAGAAGGTACAATGGCTAGTATATGTGTGGAGGAGGAGAGAGTCCTACCTCATGTATTAAGGAGATCGATTTGCCTCATGTATTAAGGGAGATCGATCGGCATCCATGCATATGTGTAGGAGAGGAATAAGGTTGGGAGAGAGACAGAGCTAGAGTGTTGGAGGGGGTGGTAGTGGAGTTGCTTCTAACAAATGGTGGGATATGCTTGCTAGACAAACGGAGGGCACGCCCGCAATATCAACAAGAGAGGAGATGGTTGCTTGTTATCTGTGCACGTGCGTGTGAGAGATGGGTCAGGAGGCATGCACGAATGATGAGGGGGGACGATGTGACTGTGGTAAGCGGACGTAACTACATAGGAAGATCAATCGCCCTTTGTTAGAGAAAGGAGAGACATAACTTGTGAGGTATGTTGATCGATGGGGGGGGGTAGTTAAAGTCGATCTAGGTATATGTTGGGAGATCGATCAGTATACATGCATGTGTGTGTTAGAAGCAAATGAGGCACGAGGAGAAGGATAGAGAGAGAGGAATGCATGTAGGAGGTGGTATGAGAGGCAAACTATATCGAGGGGGAGGAGTGTGCGAGCACGAGAACAATGAAAAGAGTGGTGGGAGTGAGGCATGGACGGTGACAAGAGAAGAGGGGAAGCTTGTGTTTGTGCTAGGCTGTAACGCCCCGGATTCGTTGCACCAGGTGTCTGCCAGTTATTCGCCGTCGTTGCCATGTCATGTGCTTGTGTGTTGCACTTTTCCATGCCATCATCTGCATTTCATATCATGTCATCATGTGCATTTCATTTTGCATGCGTGTTCGTCTCATGCATCCGAGCTTTTTCCTTGTTGTCCGTTTTGCAATCCGGCACTCCTATGTCCTCCGGCGTTCCCCTTTTGTCTTCTGTTGTGAGCGGGTATTAAATTTCTCGGAATGGCCCGAGGTTTGCCAAGCGGCCTTGGTATAGCACCGGTAGACCGCCTGTCAAGTTTCGTGCCATTTGGAGTTCGTTTGATACTCCAACGATTAACCGGGTAACCGTAAAAGCCTCCTTCTCTTTGCAGCCCAACAGCCCTTCCAAAATGGCCCAAAGCCCATCTAACTCCCCTCCATGCTCTCGGTCGTTCGATCACGATCGCGTGGCCGAAAACCGCTTCTCATTTGGACTCTCCTAGCTCCCTCTACCTATAAATTAGCCCCCTCCCCCGAAATCTCGGGCAAACCCTACTCCTCTTCCTCCCGCCGCCGCCGGACATGTCCATCCGCATCGGACATGTCTGCCGGACACGTCGCTCCGGCCAATGACGCGCTGCCACGTCACCCCGCCGCCGCTCCCCTCCACTCGCGTCGCGCCACGTCACCGCCGCCAGCGCCCACCTCGCCGCCGCCGCCCGGGGCCCAGATCCGGCCCGCTCCGGGTCGGTCCGAGCCTCGCCGGGCCCCCTCGCCTCCGCCGTCGTCCCGGCCGTGCGCCGCCGCCTCGCCGGCCGGAGCAGCCGCCGCCCCGAGCGCCCGCCGCCCCGCCGCCAAATCTCCGCCGCCGGCGCGCCTCTCCGCCGCCATGCCGGCGCCCCGCCTGGCTCCCGCCGCCTCCTCCCGTGCGCCGCCCGGCCCCTCCGCCGCTGGCCAGCACCGAGCCCGTGGCTCTGGGCGCCTCAGCGCCAACTGCCGCCGCCGGTCGCCCCCGCTGCTGCGACCCGCGCCCCCGCGCGGGAGCCGCAGCTCAGCCCGCCGGCGCCGCCCTCCGGCCAGATCCGGCATCCCTCGCCGCGGGGCCGCCTCCCCGCGCCTCTCCGGCATCTTCCTCCCCAGCTCCGGCGAGTTTTCCGGCCGCCTCGAAATCCGTGCAAATCCCGAGGTTGACCCCGAATCCACTAAGTCCCAGATTTTGTTATTATCATGCCATGTTCATCGCATTGTATCTCTGCATTCGTAGCTCCGTTTCGTGCGTATAATATGTCAATTTGTTCGTCTCGACGAGTACTTCATTTCATTCCATTGCTTCGTTTTCATTTGAGCTCATCTTGATGCCCGAAATGCTGTTGGAAGAGTGCATATTGATGTTAATCTGCTGAAACTGTTATAACTTGCTCATTTGTCATTTTTGACATGATTGATGTGTGCATCCTATGATGTTGATGTCTACATGTATGTTTATCTATGCCATGCCATCTTTCCAGGGGTGTATGCCATGTATTTTTGTGATCAATGTGGTGACTAGCACAAGCATGCAAACTAGGCTTTGTGATATTGCTGTTTTAGCCCCTGTTCTGTTGTTATTTTGATGCCATGTAAACTTGACGCTACAGAGAGATCCATGCATATTTTGAGATACTTCAGTAAGGGTGTTTTGAACATATGGTTATTGTCTATCCATTAATGCCCTTGTTTGTAATTATGGAGTAGTTTAGCATGTCATTTTGGTGCTCTACTTTTGCTTCAAAATGTTTCCTGGCAGATTGTTTAATGGTTATTCAATATGGCCAAGGTTGCTATAGTTGATCCTTGCATGCTATGGACTTGTTCTTGACTTGATTTATTTCACAAACATGTCTTCTTGATGATGCTATGCTTATCTTGTCATGCAATGACTTGTGGTGAGTGAATCGAGCTTGTTAAGTAGTGTACATGATGTTGCTGTTTTGCTAGGCTGAATCTGTTATCTCGTGATGCTATATAAACATGTTGCTACTAATCATTCTACGCATAATATGGAGATGCTCTATAAACATGTTTTGATCTACATGTCATGCTCTATCCATTCATGCCCTTGGTTGCATTTATAGCTTGCTGTAGACTGTTCATATCTTCCTCTAAAGCTGCTTGATAATGTTGCTATCAGCCTGTTAACATTAACTTCACTAGTTTCCATGTGTTTTCCTAGTGATCCATGCATCCTATGACCTTGCTCTTGCCATGCTTAGCTTCACAAACATGTCTTCTTACTGTTGGTTGCCTTGCCATGCCATGTATTGCTCTGTGGTGAGTGGTTCAAGCTCACGAACATGCCTACTTATTATTGTTCCTGCCATGTATGAATCTGTCATATAACTTGCCATGTTCACATGGGTGCCATCATATTTTCTGATCCTTTTTGGCTTATGGTCAGTAAGGGACTTTTGATCTATGCAATTAGTACTTTCATGCCATGCCTTTTTTTGCCATGATATGTTCCTGTAACATGTTGTTTTCTTGCTCTAAACATTGCAACCTGATGTTATTTCTGCAAAGTCTGAAACTGTTATTATTTGCAATCTTACCATGTGTTTTGGAGCATGTTCTAGTGATTTCTGGAGATAGCTCGATGTTCATGTTTTGTTGTGCTTTACCTGTAATTCATGCCCATGCCTTTTGTTATTATGTTGGGGTGCTGTAGCATGTTGTTTTGATGCTTGTAAGATGCCTAGTTGCTGTTATGGACAGATTGTTGCTATGACTTGTATAAAGTGTATGTGTTGCACCGTTGCTCCGTTTTGAGTGTGCTCTATATGAAACTTGCTTGTTTTTGCATGTAGCTTCATATTATCATGTTGCATCCTTTTTTTGAGGTGTTTGCTTGATGTTTGGATGCATTTTGCATCAATGCCATGCTTAACTTGTTTTGCTCATATCTTCTAGGCCATAGCTCCGAATTAAATAAACTTTATATGTAACTTGACTAGAATTTCGTGTAGATCATCTTGGTGCATCTTAACTTGCTGTTTAACAACTTGAACATAAGGTTTATTAAGTTCTGGACCCATTTCGAAATTTGCATATGAGGACTTACCGGAATCGTTATATGTTGTTCCCGGCCTCATTTAAACTTGCCTTGATGTGTTGTTCTTGTTTGCATCATCTCTTGCCATGAGTAGCTTCATGTAGCTTGGTCATGCATCATGCTTGTTGTGCATCATGCCTTGTTCATGTGTGGTGTGTTTACCTATGTTGTGTGCTTCTTCTTGTTAGTTCTTGTTTCGTTGCGATCGTGAGGATTCGTTCGTCTATGGTTGGTTCGGCTTCATCCGTTCGTCTTCTTCACGGACTCGTTCTTCTTCCTTGCGGGATTTCAGGCAAGATGACCACTACCCTGGATCTCACTACTATCATTGCTATGCTAGTTGCTTCGTTCTATCACTATGCTGCGCTACCTACCACTTGTTCATCAAGCCATCCCATATTGCCATGAACCTCTATCCCGCAGGGTATAAACTTTCGAGAGCCGTTCCCGCGGTTATGTGGCAGATGGGAATTTGTTAATGTCCGGTTGTAGATAACTTGACACCAGATCCGAATTAAAATGCATCAACCGCGTGTGTAGCCGTGATGGTCTCTTCTCGGTTGAGTCCGGGAAGTGAACACGGTTTCTATGTTATGTTTGACGTAAGTAGGTGTTCAGGATCACCTCTTGATCATTGCTAGCTTCACGACCATTCCGCTTGTTCTCTTCTCGCTCTTATTTGCGTTGGTTAGCCACCATATCATGCTTAGTCGCTGCTGCAACCTCACCACTTTACCCCTTCCTTTCCCATTAAGCTTTGCTAGTCTTGATACCCATGGTAATGGGATTGCTGAGTCCTCGTGGCTCACAGATTACTACAACAACAGTTGCAGATACAGGTTTATGCGATGATCATGACGCGAGAGCGATGTTTGCTTGCTTGAGTTCATCTTCTGCTTCTTCTTCGATCAGGGGATAGGTTCCAGGTCGGCAGCCTGGGCTAGCAGGGTGGATATTGTTTGAGTTTCTATTTATGTATCATCCGTAGTCGGATGTTGATCTCTTGTACGATGTATTGTTGTATTCGTGTGGCATTGTATGCCTTATGTATGTATCCCTATCTATTATGTAATGTTGATGTAATGATATCCACCTTGCAAAAGCGTTTCAATATGCGGGTCTATCCTTAGTGGGACCTTCGAGTTCCTTTTGGATAGGGTCACATATTGGGCGTGACAAGTTGGTATCAGAGCCTCGACCGACCATAGGAGCCCCCTTGATTGATCGTGTAGTTTGGCCGTTGTTGAGTCTAGAAGAAAACTATTTTTGGAGTCTAGTTATATCGGAGAGTAGGAATTCTTTTTACTCCTCAGCCCCTTCGTCGCTCTGGTGAGGAATCTTGACATAGGTGTTTTGAATTACTCCTCTTCCCGTTCAAATTTTTCTTTAGGATCACGCGGTTAGTTTTCGTTCGTTGTCCATCCTCTTTTGTCCGGTGCATCTCTCGTCAAGTCGACTCGAACCTCTTTGTCTTTCGGGAGTTCAATCCTCAGTTCTTCCTCCGACATCGTTGTTGTTTCCCTATCCGAAGTTGTCCTTGTTTTTTCCCTCCCTCCCTTCTTCTCGAATCCGGAGTCCGTAATCGAGTATCCATCCTACTCGTGCGAAGTCTTTGCTTTCTTTCTTCAATGATTTTCAACCAGTGTTTTCTCTTCAAGATATTCGTCGGTTTCCCCTTCCAAGTTTCCTTTCTTTTTCCTGCCCTCCCACCCTCTTCCTCCCGTAGTTTGAGCCTCTTTCGACCATCAATTTCATTCGTGTGGAGCATCTTCAGTCTTTCGTCAATTGTTTCAACCGGTGAATTCTCGTCTCGTTCGACATTCTTCTTCTATTTTTTCTTCAACGGTGGACTCAATGCAAGTTTTTCAGTGTCGATCGTATTCTTTTCCTCGGCTCAAATGTTTTCCCCTTGCTCGTTCGCCTCTCGCCAATTTATCCTTCCGGAGTGCTCAAGACATCTCAGGAGATTCGTTTGTGTTCGAATTAATTCGAGGTTGTCACCTCATTCAAATATTTCAGTTGTTCCGGTGCATCATCTATTTGTTCAACAACCCTTTCCAACGGTGTTTTCTATTAGTGGGTCCTAACCCACAGGTCTTTTCCCAGGATCTTACCAGACTCTTCTAATCTCCCGGAGTTATTCTCCATTCTTTTCAAGTGTGACGTAAGAATGGATTTCATCAGTCAGATCTTTTCGAAGATCAATTTCAAATCATTTCATCGTCGGCTCAACCTCTTTGCTTTTCATTCTCCCGGAGTATCTCAGTAATTTTGGTGGTGTTTTCTCGTCGTCATTTGAAGACCGAAGAAGTGTTTTTCCTCTAAATCTTGTCCGTTCTCTCGGAGATTCGCCGTGCTAGCTCGATGTCATCCTATCAAATTGTTTTCCAGTCGTGCAAATTCTTTTCATTCATCCGGAGCGTTTCAGGAGTGATTTCCCTCTCGGTCATCCGGAGGCCATCTTTTCAGAAGATTTCTTCATTCTAAGTTTCAGAGTCGTTCTCCAATTATTCTATATCCGTGCCCTTTCGTTCGTCTCAATATTATTCCGGTGCTTCGCTCAAGTGTTCTTTATCAGTTCGCGATCTCTTTGTTCTTTGCATCTAAATCCCCTCGACCATATTTATTCTTCTTATTCTTCCCAGCGATTCACTCTCTTTCATTATTCAATTTTTGAATTCTTACGGTGGTTCGTTCAAGATTCTTTTTCCTTTTTATCATATTATTCATTCGTTCTTCCAATCCTACCAGTGGTTCATGAAGACTTTCTCAAGTTTGCGATATGTCACTTCTCAAACCCTTTTCAAGAAGAATAAGTAGTATGAAAAATCCATTGCTTGTCATCAATTTAATTTGATGAAGGAGAAGCATACAATAAACCTTATTCTTATTTCATCCAAGTGAGTAATCCCTTCCTTCGGAGTTTGTTCTTGATGAATAAATTCTAGTTCCAAGTGTTTTCATATTTTCTTTTCCGGAGTTCAATTTCCTGGCCATCTCATCGGAACCTTCATCTAAATCATCGCAAGGCTCATCTTATTCTTTCATCCTTCATTCTATCTCATCATCCTTTATTTTACCGGAGTACTTCATGGCGATTCTTCTTGATTTAATTCATTCTTCAAGAGTTCAAGTTTCATTCCATCTTCTCTAATTCATGTTCTATTCCTTTCATCTTCAGCCGGAGTGTTACCTAAATCCTTTCAGTCTTATTCGTTTCTTTTCTCATTCTAACCACTCCGGTTAGAACGAGTCGTTTCAGAGTCTATCTGATTCCGTGAGCTCTCGATTCTCATCATTCTCGTCGCTCCTTTCTTTTTCTCGAGTGTTCTCCATTCTTTGATTCTTCTCTTGAGTTTTTGTTTCACCTCATCCCTTTTCCCTTCCGTCTCGGTCCTAAGATCTCGGGACGAGATCTCTTGTTAGTGGAGGAGTGTTGTAACGCCCCGGATTCGTTGCGCCAGGTGTCTGCCAGTTATTCGCCGTCGTTGCCATGTCATGTGCTTGTGTGTTGCACTTTGCCATGTCATCATCTGCATTTCATATCATGTCATCATGTGCATTTCATTTTGCATGCGTGTTCGTCTCATGCATCCGAGCTTTTTCCCCGTTGTCCGTTTTGCAATCCGGCACTCCTATGTCCTCCGGCGTTCCCCTTTTGTCTTTTGTTGTGAGCGTGTATTAAACTTTCTCGGAATGGCCCGAGGTTTGCCAAGCGGCTTTGGTATAGCACCGGTAGACCGCCTGTCAAGTTTCGTGCCATTTGGAGTCCGTTTGATACTCCAACGGTTAACCAGGTTACCGTAAAAGCCTCCTTCTCTTTGCAGCCCAACACCCCTTCCAAAGTGGCCCAAAGCCCATCTAACTCCCCTCCATGCTCTCGGTCGTTCGATCATGATCGCGTGGCCGAAAACCGCTCCTCATTTGGACTCTCCTAGCTCCCTCTACCTATAAATTAGCCCCCTCCCCCGAAATCTCGGGCAAACCCTAGTCCTCTTCCTCCCGCCGCAGCAGGACATGTCCATCCGCGTCGGACATGTCCGCCGGACACGTCGCTCCGGCCAATGACGCGCTGCCACGTCACCCCGCCGTCGCTCCCCTCCACTCGCGTCGTGCCACGTCACCGCCGCCAGCGCCCACCTCTCCGCCGCCGCCGCCCCGAGCGCCCGCCGCCCCGCCGCCAAATCTCCGCCGCCGGCGCGCCTCTCCGCCGCCATGCCGGCGCCCCGCCTGGCTCCCGCCGCCTCCTCCCGTGCGCCGCCCGGCCCCTCCGCCGCCGGCCAGCACCGAGCCCGCGGCTCTGGGCGCCTCAGCGCCTACTGCCGCCGCCGGTCGCCCCCGCTACTGCGACCCGCGCCTCCGCGCGGGAGCCGCAGCTCAGCCCAACGGCGCCGACCTCCGGCCAGATCCGGCGTCCCTCGCCGCGGGGCCGCCTCCCCGCGCCTCTCCGGCATCTTCCTCCCCAGCTCTGGCAAGTTTTCCGGCTGCCTCGAAATCCGTGCAAATCCCAGATTTTTGTTATTATCATGCCATGTTCATCGCATCGTATCTCTGCATCCGTAGCTCCGTTTCGTGCGTATAATATGTCAATTTGTTAGCCTCGACGAGTACTTCATTTCATTGCATTGCATCATTTTCATTTGAGCTCATCTTGATGCCCGAATTGCTGTTGGAAGAGTGCATGTTGATGTTAATCTGCTGAAACTGTTATAAGTTGCTCATTTGTCATTTTTACCATGATTGATGTGTGCATCCTATGATGTTGATGTCTACATGTATGTTGATCTATGCCATGCCATCTTTCCAGGGATGTATGCCATGTATTTTTGTGATCAATGTGGTGACTATCACAAGCATGCAAACTAGGCTTCGTGATATTGCTATTTTAGCCCCTGTTCTGCTATTATTTTGATGCCATGTAAACTTGATGCTACAGAGAGATCCATGCATATTTTGAGATACTTCAGTAAGGGTGTTTTGAACGTATGGTTATTGTCTATCCATTCATGACCTTGTTTGCAATTATGGAGTAGTCTAGCATGTCATTTTGGTGCTCTACTTTTGCTTCAAAATGTTTCCTGGCAGATTGTTTAATGGCTATTCAATATGGCCAAGGTTGCTATAGTTGATCCTTGCATGCTATGGACTTGTTCTTGACTTGGTTTGTTTCACAAACATGTCTTGTTGATGATGCTATGCTTATCTTGTCATGCAATGACTTGTGGTGAGTGAATCGAGCTTGTTAAGTAGTGTACATGATGTTGCTGTTTTGCTAGGCTGAATCTGTTATTTCGTGATGCTATATAAACATGTTGCTACTAATCATTCTACGCATAATATGGAGATGCTCTATAAACATGTTTTGATCTACATGTCATGCTCTATCCATTCATGCCCTTGGTTGCATTTATAGCTTGCTGTAGACTGTTCATATCTTCCTCTAAAGCTGCTTGATAATGTTGCTATCAGCCTGTTAACATTAAGTTCACTAGTTTCCATGTGTTTTCCTAGTGATCCATGCATCCTATGACCTTGATCTTGCCATGCTTAGCTTCACAAACATGTCTTATTACTGTTGGTTGCCTTGCCATGCCATGTATTGCTCTGTGGTGAGTGATTCAAGCTCACGAACATGCCTACTTATTGTTGTTCCTGCCATGTATGAATCTGTCATATAACTTGCCATGTTCACATGGGTGCCATCATATTTTCTGATCCTTTTTGGCTTATGGTCAGTAAGGGACTTTTGATCTATGAAATTAGTAGATTCATGCCATGCCTTTGTTTGCCATGATATGTTCCTGTAACATGTTGTTTGCTTGCTCTAAACATTGCAACCTGATATTATTTCTGCAAAGTCTGAAACTGTTATTATTTGCAATCTTACCATGTGTTTTGGAGCATGTTCTAGTGATTTCTGGAGATAGCTCGGTGTTCATGTTTTGTTGTGCTTTACCTGTACTTCATGCCCATGCCTTTTGTTATTATGTTGGGGTGCTGTAGCATGTTGTTTTGATGCTTGTAAGATGCCTAGTTGCTGTTATGGACAAATTGTTGCTATGACTTGTATAAAGTGTATGTGTTGCACCGTTGCTCCGTTTTGAGTGTGCTCTATATGAAACTTGCTTGTTTTTGCATGTAGCTTCATATTATCATGTTGCATCCTTGTTTTGAGGTGTTTGCTTGATGTTTGGGTGCATTTTGCATCAATGCCATGCTTAACTTGTTTTGCTCATATCTTCTAGGCCGTAGCTCCGAATTAAATGAACTTTATATGTAACTTGACTAGAATTTCATGTAGATCATCTTGGTGCATCTTAAATTGCTGTTTAATAACTTGAACATAAGGTTTATTCAGTTCTGGACCCATTTCGAAATTTGCATATGAGGACTTACCGGAATCGTTATATGTTGTTCCCGGCCTCATTTAAACTTGCCTTGATGTCTTGTTCTTGTTTGCATCATCTCTTGCCATGAGTAGCTTCATGTAGCTTGGTCATGCATCATGCTTGTTGTGCATCATGCCTTGTTCATGTGTGGTGTGTTTACCTATGTTGTGTGCTTCTTCTTGTTAGTTCTTGTTTCGTTGCGATCGTGAGGATTCGTTCGTCTATGGTTGGTTCGGCTTCATCCATTCGTCTTCTTCACGGACTCGTTCTTCTTCCTTGCGGGATTTCAGGCAAGATGACCGCTACCCTGGATCTCACTACTATCATTGCTATGCTAGTTGCTTCATTCTATCACTATGCTGCGCTACCTACCACTTGTTCATCAAGCCATCCCATATTGCCATGAACCTCTATCCCTTGACACCTTTCCTATGCAAACCACTATTTGGCTATGTTACCACTTTGCTCAGCCCCTCTTATGGCGTTGCTAGCTGCAGGTGAAGTTGAAGATTTCTCCATGGTGGACAGGATTTTTGTTGGGATATCACAATATCTCTTAAATTATTAATGCATCTATATACTTGGTAAAGGGTGGAAGGCTCGGCCTTAAGGTTTATTCAGTTCTGGACCCATTTTGAAATTTGCATATGAGGACTTACCGGAATCGTTATATGTTGTTCCCGGCCTCATTTAAACTTGCCTTGATGTGTTGTTCTTGTTTGCATCATCTCTTGCCATGAGTAGCTTCATGTAGCTTGGTCATGCATCATGCTTGTTGTGCATCATGCCTTCTTCATGTGTGGTGTGTTTACCTATGTTGTGTGCTTCTTCTTGTTAGTTCTTGTTTCGTTGCGATCGTGAGGATTCGTTCGTCTACGGTTGGTTCGGCTTCATCCGTTCGTCTTCTTCATGGACTCGTTCTTCTTCCTTGCGGGATTTCAGGCAAGATGACCGCTACCCTGGATCTCACTACTATCATTGCTATGCTAGTTGCTTCGTTCTATCACAATGTTGCGCTACCTATCACTTGTTCATCAAGCCATCCCATATTGCCATGAACCTCTATCCCTTGACACCTTTCCTATGCAAACCACTGTTTGGCTATGTTACCGCTTTTCTCAGCTCCTCTTATAGCGTTGCTAGCTACAGGTGAAGTTGAAGATTTCTCCATGGTGGACAGGATTTTTGTTGGGATATCACAATATCTCTTATATTATTAATGCATCTATATACTTGGTAAAGGGTGGAAGGCTCGGCCTTATGCCTGGTGTTTTGTTCCACTCTTGCTGCCCTAGTTTCCGTCATACCGGTGTTATGTTCCTGGATTTTTGCGTTCCTAACGCGATCGGGTGATTTAAGGAACCCCCCTGACAGTTCGCTTTGAATAAAACTCCTCCAGCAAGGCCCAACCTTGGTTTTACCATTTGCCTCACCACCACCTACTTTTCCCTTGGGAGTCGCTCTCTCGAGGGTCATCTTTATTATAGCCCCCCCAGGCTAATGCTTGTCTAAGTGTTGGTCCAAACTAGATCACCGTGCGGGACCATTCCTTGGCAACTTGGATTCGTCGGTACCTATACGCTTCGCTCATCCGGTCTTGCCCTGAGAACGAGATATGTGCAGCTCCTATCGGGATTGTCGGCGCATCGGGCGGCTTTGCTGGTCTTGTTTTACCATTGTCGAAATGTCTTGTAAACCGGGATTCCGAGACTGATCGGGTCTTCCTGGGAGAAGGTCTATTCCTTCGTTGATCGCGAGAGCTTGTCATGGGCTAAGATGGGACACCCCTGTAGGGTATAAACTTTCGAGAGCCGTGCCCGCTGTTATGTGGCAGATGGGAATTTGTTAATGTCCGGTTGTAGATAACTTGACACCAGATCCGAATTAAAACGCATCAACCGCGTGTGTAGCCGTGATGGTCTCTTCTCGGTGGAGTCCGGGAAGTGAACACGGTTTCTGTGTTATGTTTGACGTAAGTAGGTGTTCAGGATCACCTCTTGATCATTGCTAGCTTCACGACCGTTCCGCTTGTTCTCTTCTCGCTCTTATTTGCGTTGGTTAGCCACCATATCATGCTTAGTCGCTGCTGCAACCTCACCACTTTACCCCTTCCTTTCCCATTAAGCTTTGCTAGTCTTGATACCCATGGTAATGGGATTGCTGAGTCCTCGTGGCTCACAGATTACTACAACAACAGTTGCGGGTACAGGTTTATGCGATGATCATGACGCGAGAGCGATGTTTGCTTGCTTGAGTTCATCTTCTGCTTCTTCTTCGATCATGGGATAGGTTCCAGGTCGGCAGCCTGGGCTAGCAGGGTGGATATTGCTTGAGTTTCTGTTTATGTATCATCCGTAGTCGGATGTTGATCTCTTGTATGATGTATTGTTGTATTCGTGTGGCATTGTATGCCTTATGTATGTATCCCTATCTATTATGTAATGTTGATGTAATGATATCCACCTTGCAAAAGCGTTTCAATATGCGGGTCTATCCTTAGTGGGACCTTCGAGTTCCTTTTGGATAGGGTCGCATATTGGGCATGACATAGGCACACCTGGCTAGAGAGGCATATCGATCGATGTGTGCCGTAAAGAAGGAGATGGGGGGTGAGGGAGTCCTGGACTCGGGGGTGTCCGGACAGCCGGACTATCATCGTCCGCCGGACTCCAAGACTATGAAGATACAAGATTGAAGACTTCGTCCCGTGTCCGGATGGGACTTTCCTTGGCGTGGAAGGCAAGCTTGGCGATACGGATATGTAGATCTCCTACCATTGTAACCAACTCTGTGTAACCCTAGCCCTCTCCGGTGTCTATATAAACCGGAGGGTTTTAGTCCGTAGGACAACACAACCATTACAACAATCATACCATAGGCTAGCTTCTAGGGTTTAGCCTCCTTGATCTCGTGGTAGATCCACTCTTGTACTACCCATATCATCAATATCAATCAAGCAGGAGTAGGGTTTTACCTCCATCGAGAGGGCCCGAACCTGGGTAAAAACATAGTGTCCCTTGTCTCCTATTACCGTCTGCCTAGACGCATAGTTCGGGACCCCCTACCCGAGATCCGCCGGTTTTGACACCGACATTGGTGCTTTCATTGAGAGTTCCTCTGTGTCGTCACCGATAGGCTTGATGGCTTCTTCAATCAACAATGCCATCCAGGGTGAGACTTTTTCTTCCCAGACAGATCTTCGTATTCGGTGGCTTTGCACTGCGGGCCAATTCGCTTGGCCATCTGGAGCAGATCAAAAGCTACGCCCCTGGTCATCAGATCAGGGTTGGAAGCCTAGACTTCACGGCCGACATCCGCGGAGACTTGATCTTCGATGGATTCGAGCCACAGCCAAGCGTGTCGCGCTGTCACGATGGGCATGATTTAGCTCTGCTACCGGACAGTGCCCTGGAGGCCGCACACGAGTCCGCTCTGACCCATAGTTCGGAGCAGACCGCGCAGATCGGGGATAGGTGGCTGGACACCGCCTCGGTAGCTGCAACTTCTACGGCGATGGAGCCGAATACTGACCTTGTCCCTTATAAAGCTCGTGACTCCGAGACGCCAGACTCCTTGCCGGACTCCGAACCTCCTACGCCCCTGCCAATCGAATCCGATTGGGCGCCAATCATGGAGTTCACCGCCGTGGACATCTTTTAGCACTCACCCCTTGGCGACATACTAAATTCGCTAAAGCATCTCTCGTTGTCAGGAGAACCCTGGCCGAACTACGGTCAAGATGGTTGGGACGCGAACGACGAAGAAATTCAAAGCCCACCCACCACCCACTTTGTAGCCACTGTCGACGATCTAACCGACATGCTAGACTATGACTTCGAAGACATCGACGGTATGGACGACGATGCCGGAGACTACCAAGAACCAGCGCTCATTGAGCACTGGAAGGCCACCCCAACCCATGATGTATATATGGTGGACACCCCAAAGGGAATGATAACGAGGAACAACGGGACGCGGCAAAGGGTAATCCCGCCGACAAACAACCAAAACAGAGACGCAGACGCCGCCCTAAGTCCCGCCTCGAGAAAAACAACACTCCTAATGACCCAGCAATAGAGCAGGACAAGCCAGTGGATGACGAACATGCAACCAAGCAACCATCCGAACAGGATGAATCAGATAATCAATCCACGCCCGGCGAAAACAACAGCCCAGAAGATCTCACGCCGGACACACCACTAGAGAATAAGAACCTTCACAAAAGACTTGTCGCCACTGCGAGAAGTGTGAAAAAGGAAAAACGGAAGCTCAAAACAGCACAAGACATACTCAGAATGAGGTGGAGCAAAGTACTCAAGACCGCGGACAAATATGGAAATGGCCACCAAACAAAGAGCTACCCGAAGCGCAAGCTGCTGCCAGAATTCGACGAGGAGGCCGTAGAGCCCCCACAGTCAAAAAGCAAAGAGGCCGCCTGGCCGGGTAGACGACCAGATGACGGGCCAAAAGCGATAAGCGGCGCCGCACACAAGCCGACTCCTGATCCTCGGAAAACAGATGGCCCGGTCAGGTCCATTTATGGGCCAAAAAAGAGGGCCCCAGGAAGCAACACAACACGCCAAGTGTTCGAAGGCAACGACACACCCAAATACTGGGGCGCTGCACACCCACTATGTTTCACGGATGAGGTGCTGGATCATGAATTTCCAGCGGGGTTCAATCCCGTAAACATAGAGGCATACGACGGAACAACAGCCCTGGAGTCTGGATTGACATCCTCCACATACACATGGCTAGAAGAGACGATCTTCACACCATAAAATATCTACCCCTCAAGCTCAAAGGGCCAGCTCGGCATTGGCTCAAAAGCCTCCCAGAAAACACTATTGGAAGCTGGGAAGAGCTTGAGGACGCGTTTAGAGCAAATTTTCAAGGGACTTATGTTCGCCCTCCGGATGCAGACAATTTAAGTCACATAACTCAACAGCCCGGAGAGTTAGCGCGCAAATTTTGGAACATGTTCCTTACCTAAAAGAACCAAATAGTCGACTGTCCGGACGCCGAAGCCTTAGCAGCTTTTAAACATAATGTCCGAGATGAATGGCTCGCCAGACACCTTGGCCAAGAGAAGCCGAGAACAATGGCCACGCTAACAAGCCTCATGACCCGCTTTTGCGCGGGGGAAGACAGCTGGCTAGCAAGATGCAGCACCAGCGACCCGAGTACATCCGAAATCAGGGATGGAAACGAAAAATCACGGCGCAGAAAGGATCAGCGCCGAAATAAAGAAAAAAGCCCAAAGAACACGGCGGTAAACGCCGGATTCAAAAGCTCACGGCCGAACAGCAAAACACTGCCTCTTAAGGACAACAGTGACGAGCTATCCAACTTAAATTAAATTTTGGATCGGATATGTCAAATCCACAGTACTTCCGGAAGGCCTGCAAACCAAACCCACCGAGATTGTTGGGTTTTCAAACAGTCCGGCCGACTCAATGCCAAACACAAGGGGCTCGATACGCCAAGCGAGGATGATGACGAACCCCACCAGCAGAGCACCGGAAATAAAAAGACTTTCCCACAAGAAGTCAAAACAGTAAACTCACTTCATGTGATAGTGCGGAACAATAGTACGGCACCCGCCAAAGTAGGTATCGCACGGTCCACCCTAGCGGAACCTCGAGGTTGGATCTTAAAACCAATTATGTTCGATCACCTGGACTATTCCAGAAGTATTCGAAATGCAGGATGGACTGCCCTGATATTGGATCCTATAATCGACAGACTACAATTTACACAAGTCCTGATGGACGGCGGCAGTGATTTAAACCTGCTCTATCCGGACACAATCCGCAAGTTGGGTATAGACCTTACTAACGTCTGACATAGCCACACTTCCTTCAAAGGAGGTACGCCAGGCCCCTATGCCAAGTGCACGGGCTCCTT
This sequence comes from Triticum aestivum, assembly GCF_018294505.1. Taxonomy (NCBI): domain Eukaryota; kingdom Viridiplantae; phylum Streptophyta; class Magnoliopsida; order Poales; family Poaceae; genus Triticum; species Triticum aestivum. The sequence goes on from NC_057807.1 coordinate 238,781,031, forward strand.
ACTACTAGAAGTTGTGTTCGGGTCACCCGACAACTTCTGACGCAAAAAGCTAATCTTTCATATCGCCCCATTCAAAAGTAGCCATCAAGCACTGTTGGGACGTGAAGCTTTTGTCCGCTTTAATGCAATACCACACTATGCGTCTCTTACACGTAAAATGCCCAGTCCACGCGGCATCATCTCATTAAAAGGTCGTTCAAGACCCCGGACACGGTTAGACGAGTCCGGCATAAATAAGCTAGGGGCTCCCTAGACGCACACCCCTTTACAAGGGGTTGTACGTATGAGCTAATATAAGCTGAGCTTTATTCATTCATATTTAGATTTTTAATTCATTTTTTGCACGATTACTTTTCAAACTAAGTTCCTCTCTTTTACAGATGAACAAAGTGTACGCCCGTCCAGGATACAGCACAACGGAGACACAGGCGCAGACGTGTAGTAGGGACCCGTGGCAAGGATTCTTTTCAGATTAAGACCCTGCGTAAACCTTTTTTACTGTCTCTTGTTGATATATATACCTTGGTTTCTCATTATAACCAGAGAGCAGACTGATGTTTTGGCATCGGCCGCGTCAGAAGGACCTTGCGTGTACCTGGACACTAGGGGCTTAGGGCATTGTTCTGCCGGCTATCATAAAGACCGAATACCTTAGGGAGTGTTCGGCGTCTCGAGTTAGGCCTTATATGCATCAGCTCCGAATCATGTCTTTGGTCAAATGTTGGGTTTGCCCGGCTCCTGTGTTTTGCTGCCTTATGTTCCGTATCATCGGCTAACGTGGCACCAGGAGAACTACTGCGATTGTGCCCCCGTTCGGCCGGGCGAGCACCTCAGTGGAGAAAGCCGAAAACTGACTGTCATGATACAGCGAGAGACTGGTCAACCACTCGATCGACTACCGGAATGTTTAGAATTCCTCCGCTTTGACGAAGGACCGTTTCCCGGTCAGGCACATACGCACCCCGAATTCGAAGAGCGCGGTGCCCCTAGGGGCTATATCGTACTCCCACCCTCGAACTCCTATGGCTAAGTGAAAGTGATAAAGCATTATAGTCTGGTTGCCTCGTTTGCTACGCTACCACCTCCTTCACAGGACCGAGATGTCGGATTAAGTGTGAAAATGCGCTATTTTTGCGAACACCCCCGCACCTTGTGCGTGGGGGCTGAAGCCGACGACTGCCATCTTTCAGGTTATACACACGTATACATAAACGGCCGCACAGGAGATATTTTAATACTTGAACGCACAAGTACCAAAAAGTGCTTACATCATAAACATCGTTTTACAAACCAAAACATTCATTTGAACGTGACATCTTTTGAGTACTGTGACTCTATTACACGAGCACCACGCAGAACTTCCCCAAAATAGTGCTCGGTGGGTAACCGGTTCTCATCCGAACCCTGGGTCGCAGTAGCGGTGGCATCCATCTCTGTCCAATGTGTCTTCACACGGGCAAGGGCCATTCGTGCACCCTCTATGCAGGCCGACCGCTTCATCGCCTTGATATGCGGCACTGCCCCAAGAAATTGCTGCAATAAGCCAAAATAACTATTCGGCTTGGCCCTATCCGGCAAGACATGGGTCACGATATCCGTCATGGCAAGCCGGGATAGTCTATTCAGCTCAGCCCACTCGGCCAACCGATCGGTCAGCGAAAGTGAACGCTCCGGACTATGGAATTGAGACCAAAACAGCTCTTCTATCTTGTGATCCTTCTGACTTCGGAAGTGCACAACGGCATCCGCCGCACTTGCCGCTAAGTCCATATAAGGATCCTCTGGACCCCACAGCTGGCCAAGCTGAGCATACTTTGGATCTGTAAACCTTCGACGCAACACAAAGGGATTGCCAGCCACAATTTCTTCGGCCTGGCGCAGCTCCTCCTTTATAGCCCGCATTGCAGAACGGGCATCCTTGGCTTCGGCGGTGGCCTTCCCCAGGTCTTCTCGCTCCGCTAGGCGCTCCTTTTCAAGAACCTCATTGCGGTCGGTAGCATCTTTTAACTTCACGGCCAGTTCGTCCATCTCCTCCCTGCTTCGGCAGTGGGCAGCCCTTTTGGCTTCTAGTTCTTCGGCCGCCCTCGAGGCAGCCGCATCACTCTTTCGGGCTTGCTCCTTGGCGTGAGCAAGTTCTGCCCGAAGGCTCTCCACAGAAGTGGCACCATCTGCATCAAGCACACATATTGTAAGGAGTGGGCTTCGGCTCCCTTACTAGGGGACCGCGGAGAAGAAACCTACCTTGCGACTCATCAAGTCGCCTGTTGATTAGCGCGATGTCTGCATCCGCAACATCGAGTTGCCGCTTTAGTTCAGCAACTCCATCAGTCCGGCTAGCCACCGAGCTATCCCCACCTGCTTAGGAAAGGCGAAATTCAATACCTGGGATTTTGATCCTCGGCACGCTGTCGTTCTCGACACCCTACCGAGTCTCAGGGGCTACTATCTATACAGGGCGCACTTTATGTGTAAAACTGTCAAAGGGTATGTCATTTTTACGTACCTCAAACCCCGCCAGCAAACTCCTGAGGGCATCACACAATCCGCCTTCGGCGGATGCAATTCTTTTAATCACCGTACTCATCAGTGTACGGTGACCTTCTGAGATGGACACCCTCTCAAGCAGATCCTTCAACTCCCTCGGCCGTACACCAGTTGGTGTCGAACTATCCGGCCCTGCCGGACTCGGGGATACCCTCCGTGATGACACTTCAGGCTCGTCCGCCCCGTCCGATGGCCCGGCAGATGGAGGCGTCTCGCTCTCCATCATCTCCGGACAGAGTTCCCCCAAATACGAGCTCATCTGAGAAGGACGGGGATCCGAACTACAAGGCAAAAGCTTAAGTTATCCTTAGAAGCATAAATAGGGATGTCCCTTATTACAAAACTCCTTTTTTCTACTTACGGCTCGCTGGAGGGCTGATTCTTTAGGGGAGACTGTGCGGCCGGAGCCTCTCCGGACGCAGGACCCTCCGGTGAAGATTTCTTCCCCCGCTTCGGGGCTTTGGCCTCCGGGTTTTCGGAATCGGTCCTCTTCTCCCCTTGGAAGGAGGCATTCTCTATCCCCCCTTCCTCACAAGCCTCCTTGGTTGAGGCGGTAGCTCCCCTGTTCTCCCCTTCGCCTTCCTCTGAAGGCGCAACCTCCAGCATCCTTACCAGCACGGGATCCAGCGCGGTCTCTGGGAGGGGGGCCGGACACCGTATCAGTTTTGCTTGCGCTATCCAGTCCTGTTTAAAGGGCAGTCGGTCAAAAGTCGAATCATACAAAGGCAAGCAAACGGTATGTCCGGACACGGAGCTACTTACTTGGGTATCCGGACGATTGCAGCTTAGGCCGGCGTCCTCGGTCAATTCCGGACACACCTGTTGTCATCCGAAGAACAATTTGTACATCTCCACGGGCGTCGTGCCCATGAAGTGTTGGAGAATCCGTGGTCCCTCCAGATTAAATTCCCACAGCCGGAGAGGACGGTGTTTGCAGGGCAGGAGACGCCTAATCAGCATAACCTGCATCACCACGACCAGATCGATCTCCCTCGCTTGGAGGTCTCGAATCCGGCCCTGCAATAGGGGCACGTCCTTTGACGGCCCCCAGTTGAGCCCTTGGTTGACCCATGACATCAATCGTCGTGGGGGTCCCGAGCGGAATACGGGCGGCGGCTTCTGCCTGCTGCCCCTGGGAGCGGTAATATAAAACCACTCCTGTTGCCACAAGCCGAGCTCCTCTTGGAAGGAGCCCTCGGGCCACGGGGCATCGGCCCTCCTGCTTACGGCCGCCCCGCCGCACTCTGCTTGACGCCCCTCGATCATCTTCGGCTTCATATCGAAGGTCTTCAGCCACAAGCCGAAGTGAGGGGTAACGCGGAGGAAGGCTTCACAGACGACGATGAACAAAGAAATATGGAGGATGGACTCCGGAGCCAAGTCATGGAATTCCAATCCATAGTAAAACATGAGCCCTCTCACAAAAGGATCCATCGGGAAGCCTAAACCCCGACGGAGGTGGGATACAAAAACGACATACTCGCCGGGCTCGGGGGTGGGGATGACTTGCCCTTCAGCGGGCAACCTGTGCGAAATCTCGTAAGTCAGGTACTTGGCCTCTCGCAGCTTTAGCACGTCCTCCTCCGTGACGGAGGAGGGCATCCACCGGCCCTGTAGGTTGGAGCCGGACATTGTTGGAGGTCCGAAGCGCTCGAATCTGGGGCTCTGGGTGTTGGAACTTGGGGCAAGGAGAAGATTCGATGGAGGATTGAAGAAGAGAAATGAGCCTTGGTCCTATTATAAAGAAGGAGAATACCAAGAGCCGTCTCCGTGACCGTTTGGTACCCGCCTTCGATGGAGGAGGCGTGGCGACGGGCGTGGTTGGGTTACCCATGTCCGTATTGATGGGAATCCCGGAATAAGGGGAACACGATCTCTGCTTCGACAAGACATGCCAAGGAAACCGCTTCGCTAAACGCGCTGAGGTGGTACAATAAAAAACGATTCAAGTAAAGGCTTGGTAGTGGCGTGACGTCATGCCACAAAATACGTCAGCAGATTGAACTTGTGTACATATTATTCTCTCTACGGTGGAATGTGGAAATTATTTTGCAAAGCCGGACACTATCCTGGTGTTCACAATCTTCTATGAATTATTCGGAGGAGGAACCCACCTTGCAATGCCGAACAATATGCGCGCCGGACTCATCATCGTTGAAGCCTGGTTCAGGGGCTACTAAGGGAGTCCTGGACTGGGGGGTGTCCGGACAGCTGGACTATCATCGTCCGCCGGACTCCAAGACTATGAAGATACAAGATTGAAGACTTTGTCCCGTGTCCGGATGGGACTTTCCTAGGCGTGGAAGGCAAGATTGGCGATACGGATATGTAGATCTCCTACCATTGTAACCGACTCTGTGTAACCCTAGCCCTCTCCGATGTCTATATAAACCGGAGGGTTTTAGTCCGTAGGACAACACAACCATTACAACAATCATACCATAGGCTAGCTTCTAGGGTTTAGCCTCCTTGATCTCGTGGTAGATCCACTCTTGTACTACCCATATCATCAATATCAATCAAGCAGGAGTAGGGTTTTACCTCCATCGAGAGGGCCCGAACCTGGGTAAAAACATAGTGTCCCTTGTCTCCTGTTACCGTCCGCCTAGACGCACAGTTCGGGACCCCCTACCCGAGATCCGCCGGTTTTGACACCGACAGGGGGCCTACACACACCGTAGGCGAACGACGTAAAGTGAAAAGATGAATTTGCGCGATGGAGCTAGAGAATGCTGAGGGAGGGTGAGAGGGATGCGGGCATGTGCATGCACAAGAGAAAGTTAGCGCTAGCTACAAAGATAAGAGGGTTGTGTGGGTGTAAAAGACGAATAGAGATCATATATACTTCATTATAAAAAGCGAATTCCGATTTTTGAAGAATTTATCATAGTGTTTTAAACCGACACATGTGTGAATATATATAACGGTGATACACATGGTGTGGTTATGAACATGTTATACTACATTTAATATATTTTATCTCTACTCTTATAAAAAATAGAGTTGTTGATGATGGTGTGCCTGCCATCCTGCATTATAGGCCGTCCGATTTATATCTGGCGGATAGCAAGGAAACTATGATGGTTGAAGTTGGCAACAATCATGATTGTAGATTCTTATTGAAATAGAGAAACAAATTCAAATTTAGTTCGAATTGCAGCGGTAGTATAGATATTTGGAATGCACTAAAATGTTGGTATGAGTAGGTTACATGCATTATACAGCAAGCGAAAAAAATTTAATAGGACATAACATGGATTCATACTCCCTCCTTCCATCTATATAGGGCGTAATGAGATTTTTAAGACCGCCTTTGACTATTGACAAGATTAATAGTACATGACATGCACAATGTGAAAATTATATCATTGAAAGATCCTTTCACAGACGAATTTAACACTGTGCTTTGTGTAAGTTGCATGTCATATATCATTGCACTAATATTTGGTCAAAGTTAGCATCGAAAAATGCATTAGGCCCTATATAGATGGAAGGAGGGAGTAGCTTTGAATAGCATTTGTATAGTAAAACGGAGCAAGACTCTCTTTGTGTGGTGTGAATAGTTTTATTTTTTTCGTTTTCTTTTTGGTTGAGGGAAGTGCGAATTGATTTCGTACGTACAAGTACAATATTACTACACGTTAGGCTTGTCCCTAAAATTCAACCCGCGTCTTGTTATATCCCGAAAATTCAGATATTGTGCTCTCAAAACTGGCGCCTTCACAACCTATGCCTTGCTATCCCGAAATTACAACGCGCGCGAAAACTCCCTCCAGCTGCCAAATCCCGACACGCGAAATCCCCTTTTTAACCCTGAGCCGAAAGGGCCGCTAGTTCAAATCGGTGGGGGGTACTTTTGTAACACACCCTACATTTTGGATAAGCGCGTCCCTAAGTCATGCTTCACCCCCTCCCATCGCCCCCTTTTCGCCATTCGAAATCCCAGGCCGCCATAACCTCTCCGCTCCAGCCGCGAAACCCCACCCTCCTCCGTCCGCCACGTCACCGCTGCCCAGTCAGAGCCTCTTCCCCGACGACGTCGTCCACCACAATAGCTTGATGTACCTCGTCCACCTCCCCGGATGAGGATCCGTCGTCCATCTCGCCGTCCCGCCGGTTCAGCCGCCCCGTCCTCCATCTCCATGGAGCTGCTCCGACGATCGCCTCGTCTATTACGGCTACTCCATCCCCACAGCGCCGCCTTAACCTACTCCACCAAACCGCAGCATCCTCACCGACTCCTCGGACGAAGCCGAGGCCTACTCGGCGCCACCAAAGAGGTTGTACACTCATCGCATCACACCTTCTCCTTAACTCGACCTCCCGACACCGACGGTGCTCCATCCCGCACCGCCATGGAGCGGCTACCTTGAAGTCGGCGCCGCGGGCGACATCTCCATTGTGGCTCTCCCCCAGTGCGAGGCCCCTTCGGCGGCGGCGTCCATACCAGCCGGATCTGATGCTGCTGCTCCGGCTCTCGCTTGATCGCTCGCTCGCCGAGCTGCTCCTGCTGCTCTCCCCCTTGCTCGTGCTGCTGCTCTGCTTCGATTAAGCCACACTTCAGTCGACTGAATCGACTTTTGGGTCAGTCGATTTTCAGGGGTTGGGGGGCTCGCCGGAGTTAAGGAAGAACCACCCGCAGCGGGGACGGGGGCTCACCAGAGAGGTACCCCACTATCTATCTTAGGGTTCAGGGTGGGGGGCGGGGGGCCTAGAGGGCTGGCCGGGGCGGCGGTGGCGAGTTGTTTCGGGGCGGCGCTGGGGCCGGCGGTTCGGCCGGTGGTGGCTGGCGTCTCAGGGGGGGTGCAGGTTGAAGATGAATTGCAGGCCCTCCCTAAACTACATGTCAAGTGCCTCTCTGCTACCATTGCGTTCAGTTGCGACAGTAGCATTCAGATTCCACAGTAAATTTCAGTTTCGACAGTTAAGTTCAGAGTCAACAGTTTTTACCTCATCTGTTGTAGTCAGGTGGTTTTTGGTGATGTTAATTTTACATCCATTTTACATCATCTACTGGAGATGCTATTAGAATCCCACTTGAGATTGACGATGTCTGTCTTGTGCTGCTTCAGCCTTGACGTCTTACGGCTCACCGGAGCTGCTCCAACGACAGAACGATCCATCAAAACAGAGAAGTGCCCTAGACGCCGTCTATAGATTCCTCAGATCTTCCTCCACACTTCCGACAGCCACCTCTGCCTCAACTGCTTTAGCGACCAACCCAATGATGCTAAGGTCGACACGGCTACGGCAAAGAGGTTGTACACTTGTTGCATCACTTATTACTATACATTCACATCGATCCATTAGGGCTATTTTGGTTCAATGGAAAAACGTCGATCCACTGGTTGTTACCATCACTCTAAATTTCTGCATGCTCTCCTTACATAATCTCACCATATTTTTTTTGTATGCATGTCAGATATTGTACACAGTCATGCTGAACATGTAGAGAAAAAGAGAAGAGTTTTGCATGGCAATACAATGTCATGCAGACATTGCTCCATGGTGGGTTCAATGGCAAACCCTCCCCACCCCTCTCCAGATTGTAATCCAGAGGAAGATATCTGTTCTAAGGCGGATTCAGACGCCGCTGACCAATCCTATTTACCCCCCAAGGTGTTTGCTCTACCTTGGCATGATGATGTTAGTCATATCATGCATATGTTGCCTTGCAGTGCCTACTTTTGACATCATATATGTCATCTGCTTAGTTTAGACATGTTCTGTAATGCCACCTGTTTAGTTTCTATATCATATATGGGAATTATGCAGTCTCATGTCTTTTAGCCAGCCATAATATATGTGAATTGTGCAATGCCATCCTGTTTAACCAGGCATCATATATTTGAATGATATCTTGCCCATCCTTTTCTTCATTACATTTCCATTTGTCAACAATGTTTGTACATTAAACTACTCTTCCTGTGACTCAGCCGTTTGGGTGGGAGATGGGAAAAATCTGGAGTGAAATCAAGGCCTTCAGAGCAGACAGTGCTACCTGTCAAAGCAAATCTCTTGTTGGGTCCCGATAGCTCCTCAAAGATGGATTTAGAGACAGATGACCAGTCCTATTCCCTCACTGAGGTGTATGCTCTAACTTGGCATGGTTATACTGCTCATATCATGCATACGGTGTCTTGCATTGCATAGTTTAGACATCATATACACAATATTCAACACCATGTTCTTAGTTCAGACATCATATCGAATGCCCTATGTTTAGCATATAAATCACATATGTGAATTAAATGATGCGATCCTGATTACTTAGATAACATGTAGGTGAGTTATGTCATGCGATCCTGTTTAGTTATTCATCATATCTTTGAATTATGCTATGCTATGCTATCCAGTTTAGATAGACATCATATATGTGAAATTATGTCATGCTATCCGGTTTAGTTAAACAATATACATGTCAACTATTTCATGCCCTTTTTTTCCACACTATCTATTGCATCTGTCTCTCATACAATGTCTGTACATTCAACTATGTTTCCTGTTTATCAGCCATTTGAATTGGAGCGGGTGATGCCAGTATCTAGCGGACTAAAAACACGGTCTTCAAATAAAACAGTGCTACCTCTTGGTGGAGATAGCACCCCAGTTGTACATGCACAAGAACCAGCCCTACCACACATAACCCAAACTCTCGCAGATTGTACACCTACTGCGATGGACAGAGAACCAGCTTCACCCAATCTAACCCCAAACCCAGCCGATGGTAACCCAATTCCTGTTGACACAACACCATCTCCACCACGGAGCTCCCAAACAAGAGCAGTTAGTAAGGCAACTCCAGTGCCCAAAGGGCCAGTACTATCACGGCGAACCCCAACTCCACCAGTTAGTATGCCTATTCCTGTGGAGTAAGCACAACCAGCTAGTCGTAGTTTAGCATCTATCGCATTTGATGTTGTTAAATCGTATGTGCGTATCTTCCCATCTTGGAAATATTATACTGAAGATGAAGAAAAATGCCAGTTGTAGGTGTTTGTCCAGGAGTTATGTGTAAGTAATGTTATTCATGGCAATTACTTTGCTTCGTCCCATACATCCTACCTCCATGATGGTTATAATACATCAAATTTTCCCATTTTTCTCTATAGAGAAGGACCGATTTGGAAACTCAGGATGAGGTAACCTGTGCTAATACCTCTGCTATCTTCAAGAATGCTTGGAGGCAGTATCGGAATTACCTAAAGAAAACGTACTTCACCGGCAAAGAAACTCATCAAATTCCCTTACGTTCTCCTGAGACACATTTACTGGACGATGACTGGGAACGCCTTGTTCTGTACTGGTCCCGAACCAAGAATGTGGTAAGGTCTATGAGCTCATTTTCTATTTTTAAGTATTATATTCTTACGTCTTACTGTACTCTGTTCATGTATAACAAGTGCCTAAACCTGAAGAACAACTGTTCTAATTTAAGATTCCGTTGCTATCATAGTTCAAAAACGCGCTAGGCGTTAATTGTGCGTTTTGCCACCGCCTTGCGCTTTACTGACCAAAGAGCATGCTTATGCGCAGTTATGCATAGATTATGCGTAGTTATGCGCAATGCATTTTGCCAACGCCTAGAGCCTAGGCGCGCTTAAGCGCTCGCTTAGGCGCGCCTTTTTTTACTATGATTGCTTTGCTCTTATATCACTATATTTACTCATACAAACTTATTTTTAAATTGAAGGATCCAATCAAAACTCCAATAGCATAGCAGGTATGTTCACACATGTTTCTTTAACAGGTTTGATCTTATGAATAGCTCTGTTGATTTCAGTTTCAATTGTGTATAAAGTTAACTTTCATATCATGCACATTACTAGCATCACAACAGAGCCAATAGTGTTGTTGTACATGTAGACCCGTGGTACCCATCTGAAATCTTGTTGTGCCGTGTAGTTTTCCATGCTTTGTATTCTTTCACTGCTGCTTTGTCTTGAACTGACATGATTTGAACCGGGTCTCTGTTTTGATTTGGCAAGACAATGAAGTGACCATAGGACATAGATATATGTTTGTTTGATGCTTTTATTATGTACTCATACTTGGCAATAGAAGACTTGGTAGTTTAATCCTGTCCACCTTACTAATGAACTGGTTCACCGAAATGAGTTTCATATGCTAGTACATGCTAAACTTGTTATGTGTCTGCTTGTTTCTTCTTTTAGAATGCTGACAGAATATTGGGGAAGAGTGCCTTATTAAGCAATGGTAAAGGAAGTAATGCAGATAAGGTTCAGGATAGTGACACATCCTTGTTGGTCTCCAACAAAGCTGATAAAACAGATAAGGGAGACTATCTTGAAGACAGCGAGACAACGCCAAAGTCCTATCTTGGTTTAGTGTTCGAGTTACTGGACACTACCGCTTGCACAAGCTATTCAAACTCACTCTCTGAATAAGTTCGGTTTCTTCAGTCTCAACTACAAGCTGAAAGACATCGATCAGCTGTGCTGCGACAAGAAGCGGAAGGATTGCGGAAGTCCCTGGAGCATTCAGATGCATACTTTCTAGTGCAACAGCAAGCGTTGGAGGATTTTAGCGCCAAACAGGACAAAGCTAATCAGCTTGCTAAGCTTATTGCCAGCCTGGAGGATACCCAGGATAACATTTCTTGAGCTCTTCTGAAGTTGTTTCAGTTATGCTCTTGTTTTGCTGCCACATTTATTTGCACGCCAATTTTGACGGCCAGTGTATGTAATGTGCTGCTTTGTTCCCTATATTTGCACTGGTGGCGAACTTTGATGCCCAGTGGATGTAATATGTGTAATAGCGGTAATAGGCTAGCGTTAATTGCTTGCTTATTTGTTTCCTTATTGTCTTGTTTAGTTGTTTGCTTGTAGTCACTGCAGTTCTTTTTCTATTTTTTTCTAGTGGCCATAATAGCCTATTTTTGGTAACTAGGCCAAAGTAATCATGGCAACACACGGACTATTGTAACCATGGGCCTCCTGTAGGCCGTATGATCGATGGGCCTTCGTCCGGCCGTAGGATCCATTGGCCTTCTATACGGGCCGTAGGATCCATCGGCCTTCTATACGGGCCTTAAGGTCCATGGGCCTTCTACGGGCCGTAGGGTCCATGGGCCTTCTACGGGCCGTACGATCCATGGGCCTTCTATGGGCTGTACTATCCATGGGCCTCATACGGGCCGTAGGATCCATGGGCCTTCTACGGGGCGTATCATCATTTCTCCAATCATGGGCCGTACTATTCGTGGACCATAAGGGGCCGTTAATAGGCCGTATTTGATAACTCCATGAAAACAGCCCAACGGGTTTTTTTTGACATGAAAACGGTCCAACGTATTAACGGTCCACAAACGGGACGACTGTAACGACGGGCTGAATTTGGCTCACAAGCAGAAAATGACAGTAATGGGCCATATGTAACTGAATGCTGCAAATGAGCCCAAGAATCAATGGGCCCTGAGAAGGCCGAAAGATAACTTGGGCTGGAAACGGCCCAATGGAATAACGGGACATTAATGGGTATAAAGTGATACATTGTTCATTACGGGCCAGTTTCACCACGGGGCGTTAATGGGCCAAGAGTTACAAAGGTCCTCATATGGGCCGAAAGAAGTCATGGGCCACACATGGTCCGAAAGTTAAAATGGGCTGAATCATATTGGACGGCCCAGATGACGCTACTGGGCCTAATTCGGATAGGGCGTAACGGGCCCTGGGTTAGTGGGCTGTAAATGGGCTATATGCGAACAGGCCGTTAACAAGCTTTCCGTGGGCCGGCCCGCCACCTTTTGACCAAGTCAAACGGGCCGACCTTTTCACAGGAATGGGCCTCTGTTGAGCCGTGCCACGTGTCTCCGTATCATAGGCGCCTTCGGTCCAATGAGCGGATGACATCTGTCCCAACGGTGAGCCGACACGTGTTTCCTCCAGCCAATGATGATTTTACACGTGGAAAATCCCCATTGGTCGGGGCTGTTAACGGGTTATCGGATCCAAAACCCGACCCGATAGCATAACGGCGTTCCATTATGGTGGATGCCACGTGTCGGTCACCCTTGACGAAAGCACTTCTGTGACGTGTGATTTATCATCATGGAAGTGGACACTTCCGTGATGATAATTTTGGTAATGTCATGGAATACTTCTACGATAGCACAGGTAGGACTATCTTGATTCTGTCATAAAATCATCATGGATGTACATGCATGACAAAAAATGCGACCTACTGTGACAAACACGTATCATCACGGAAGTGTATTTTTTTGTAGTGAGTGGGGCTACCACTTTTACATAAAGCATTTTTGTGTTCACGCCATTAGAGTTGCTTTAGCTCAATTCTTAGAGTAAAGCTCCCCCTAGATGTGAGATCCCCCCTAAGAGGGATGAACTAACCTTGGGTTTTGTCGATGATGACTTCATGTAGGTGTTGAAGATGTGGATTCTCAATGTTGATGTAGATCATTTGGAGCAATCCATTGGAGTGAGTTGCACTTTCAATACCTACACGGGTTAGTCCCACAAGGAACAAACAAGGATATCCATACACATAGAGTGATGCACAGACAAAATATGCTGTCTATGAAAGCGTTAGATTACCTTGTCCCTTGTCTTACCAACAAGAGGGTTTGTGACTCCTTGAACTAGTGCAAGATGTGGAAGTTGATTGCACTTGTCCTTGCCAAAATGATAAGAGTGAAGTATGTTGGCGGAGTCACCCTCAAGAACTCTCTAGTTCTTCTTCTTCGGGATCCACATCATCTTGATGGGAATCCTTGGGGTTGTAGTCATACTTGATGAAGTAGAACTTAATTTAGTCTTGGGAACTCACTTGACCAAGGCCTTAGGAGCTTCTTCAAATGCATCAATCTCCTCTTGAAGCTTGTCCTTGCCTTTTTGCTTGTGGTCTTGTGGTGGAAGTTCATCTTGAGCTTGTGTCCCTTTGAAAGAAGTAGGATCATACTTCTCTTGTCGAGGAACAAACTTCGTCTTGGCGTATTGATCTTCTTCCCACTCAACTCCATTGGCATTGAACTTTCGTTCAAAACCAACACCTTGGTTCTTCCGGTGCCTTCCTTGCTTGCATACAATTTCCTCGAATTTCTTACTCCTGGCAAGGCTCTTGTAAACACATTTCTTTATAATTCCCTTCAAAAGGCTATTTTCTTGCTCAAGTGTAACTTGGCTAAGAGAATCATTACTGGAATCAAGAGAACTACTAGAAGCAACAACATTGGATTTAGCATGATTATTGTTACTACTAGAGGAAGAATCTTTCTTGTTCTTGTTACTAGACTTAACTTGAGGCATGTAAGTAGATAAGAGTAAACACTTGGCAATGTAAGAAGAACTTTTCTTGCGAAGATCATCATTGATTGCTTTTAAGAACTCATGTTCTTGATCAAGGTTGAGCTTTTCAAAGTGTAACTTCTCATGAGTCTTTAAAAGTTCTCGATGATCTCCTAAGATAGTTTCATGAGCTAACTTAAGAGTGTTTAGTTCTTTAGTTAGGAGCTCAATCTTCTCCTTATCATTGTCATTCATTTTACCTTGATTAGCATGATTATTTGACATTTCATCATAGTATTCATCACTAGACTTGTCAACAAGTAAATCATCATCACCTAAGAAGTCATATTCATCACTATTGAAATCAACATACTCGGGGTGTGTTACCTTTGGGCCTTTAGCCATGAAGCATCTTCCAGGTCCTTCATTTGGTGAGTCAAATATGTCGTAGGAGTTGGTTGACACAAGTGCTAGACCGGCAACCCCTTCATCTTGAGTATATTCGGAGTCGGAGTGATAGCTTCTCTCAGAGTGATTGTTGGAGTCGGAGCCGGATACCCATTCACCAACATGAGCTTGATGTCTTCGTTTTGTGTAGCTCCTTGATGACTTGTCCTTCCTTTTCCGAATCCTTGCTTCTCCGGGATGTTCTTCGTTCATAAAGATCATCTCTACTCCTTCTTTCTCTTGATGGTGATTCTTCTCTTCTACTTCTTCTTTTTGGAGAATCTTCTCTTCTTTTGTAGGGTGCCGTACACTCATTGGAATAGTGGCTTAGTCTTCCACAATTGTAGCAATTACGCTCACGACTAGAAGATCTTTTGTCATTCTAGGACCTTGACTTGGAACTTCTTTCCTTGCTCCTACTCTTGCAGCACTTGTTGAAGTTCTTCACCATTAGGCTCAATTCTTCTTTGAAGGTTTGTTGCTCACTTTATGATGTGGAAGCTTCACATGAGGCTTTGTCAGCACCACTTGACTTGTTGTGGAGCTCCTCCTTATCCTTGAGTGACATCTCATGGGCAACAATTCTTCCAATGACTTCTGTTGGCTTGAGATCTTTGTAATTGGGCATCATTTGGATCAATGTGCACACATTATCATATTTTCCATCCAAAGCTCTTAGGATCTTCTTGATGATGAATTTGTCGGTCATCTATTCACTTCCTAAGCCGGCAATCTCATTTGTGATAAGAGCAAGCCTAGAGTACATCTCGGCGACGCCTTCACCATCGTTCATTTTGAACTTGTCAAGTTGACTTTGAAGCACATCCAATTTGGATTCCTTGACGGAGTCGGTACCTTCGTGCATGTCAATTAAAGTATCCCAAATTTCCTTTGCATTCTCAAGATGGCTGATTTTATTGAATTCTTCGGGGCACAATCTGTTGAAGAGGATATCACAAGCTTGAGCATTGTATTCTAGCATCTTCAACTCTTCTATGGTAGCTTCAAGATTCGGTTCTCTCCCATCAAAGAATTCACCTTGCAAGCCAATACACACAATAGCCCAAATGGCGGGGTTATGTCCAAGAATATGCATTTTCATCTTATGCTTCCAACTAGCAAAATTTGTACCATGAAAGTAAGGACCTCTACGGTGGTAATTTCCCTCGCTAGACGCCATACTCTCCTAGGTTGTGAAACCAAGGCTATGACCACCAAAAGCTATGGAAATCAAAGCAAATGGAGACCAAAGCTCTGATACCACTTGTAGGATTGAAAGTATGTCTACAGGGGGGGTGATTAGACTACTTGACCAAATAAAAATCTAGCCTTTTCCCAATTTTAGTTCTTGGCAGATTTTAACAACTTAGCACAAGTCAAGCAATCAACCTACACATGCAAGAGTATAGCAGCGGAATGTAAAACAATTGCATATGAAGGTAAAGGGGAGGAGTTTGAGAAGGCAAACACAATTGGAGACACAGATGTTTTTGTCGTGGTTCCAATAGGTGGTGCTATCGTACATCCACGTTGATGGAGACTTCAACCCACGAAGGTTAAAGGTTGCGCGAGTCCACGGAGGGCTCAACCCATGAAAGGTCCACGAAGAAGCAACCTTGTCTATCCCACCATGGCCGTCGCCCGCGAAGGACTTGCCTCACTAGGGTATATCTTCACGATGTAGGCGATCTCCTTGCCCTTACAAACTCCTTGGTTCAACTCCACAATCTTGTCGGAGGCTCCCAAGTGACACCTAGCCAATCTAGGAGACATCATTCTCCAAGAAGTAACAAATGGTCCGTTGATGATGAACTCCTTGCTCTTGTGCTTCAAATGATAGTCTCCCCAACACTCAACTCTCTCTCACAGGATTTGGATTTGGTGGAAAGAAGATTTGATTGGAAAGAAACTTGGGGAAGGATAGAGATCAAGATTCATATGGTAGGAATGGAATATCTTGACCTCAACACAAGTGTAGGTGGTTCTCTCTCAGAAAATGTATGCTGGAAGTGTAGGAATGTTCTGATGGCTCTCTCCACGAATGAAGAGTGGGTGGAGGGGTATATATAGCCTCCACACAAAATCTAACTGTTACACACAAATTACCAATCTTGGTGGGACTGAATCGTGAAACTCGGTCGGACCGATTTAGCAAATATTGTGACCGTTAGGATTTTCAGTGGGACCGACATGTCAACTCGGTGGGACCGATATGGTTAGGGTTAGGGCATAACGTAATGTCGGTGAGACCGATTACACAAACTTGGTGGGACCGATATTGGTAATAAGCTAACCAGAGAGTTGGTCAGGCAAACTCGGTGGGACCGATTCGCTCATCTCGGTGAGACCGAAACGTTACGAAAGGGAAACAGAGAGTTTGCATTGCAATCTCGGTGGGAACGATCGCTCATCTCGGTTAGACCAAAATGTTACGAAGGGAAATAGAGAGATTACAATCCCATCTCGGTGAGACCGATTTGACTAGGGTTTGTGGCAGTGGCTATGACATCTGAACTCGGTGGCGCCGGATAGAAAGAATCGGTGGGTCCAAGTTTGACTTATGGTGTGGGTCATATGTGGATGTGAGAAAGTAGTTGAGGGCTGTGGAGCATATCACTAAGCATTTTGAGCAAGAGCGTCATTAAGCAACGCCTCATCCCTCCTTGATAGTATTGGCTTTTCCTATAGACTCAATGTGATCTTGGATCACTAAAATAGAAAATGTAGAGTCTTGAGCTTTGAGCTTGAGCCAATCCTTTTGTCCTTAGCATTTTGAGGGATCCACTTTTCTCATCCATGCCATGCCAATCATTGAGCTTTCCTGAAATATTTATCTTGAAATAGCCTTAGCTCAATGAGCTATATGTTGTTAGGAATTACCAAAACCACCCAGGGATAGTTGCACTTTCAGATTCCCCTCCCGGTGGCACTTCGGCGCCACCTAGAGAGAGGAGAAGAGGTTCTCCCCCTTGTGCTTCCTCCTCCATGGCCTCCCCCTAGATGGGGAGAGGTCCCCCCTCTGGTCCTTGGTCTTCATGGCGATGATGGACCCTACGAGATCCTTCCCCATGGCCTCCGGTGATGATGGCCCCCTCCGTCAGGGTGCCAGAAAGGGCCTAGATTGATTTCTCATGGCTAGAAAGGCTTGCGGCGGTGGAACTCCCAATCTAGGTTATTTCTCGAAAGTTTCTGTATTTATAGGAGGAGTTGGCATTGATTTCATGTCAAGGGGCCCCTCGGGGAGTCCACGAGGCAGGGGGCACGCCCTCCACCCTCGTGGACCCCATGGGACTCCCCTTTGGTAGATTTTTGTTCCAGTATTTTTTATATTTTCCACAAAAAATCTCCGTTGATTTTTAGCACATTCCGAGAACTTTTATTTCTGCACAAAAACAACACCACGGTAGTTCTGCTGAATACAACGTTAATCCGGGTTAGTTCTGATCAAATCATACCAAAATCATATAAAACTATTGTAAACATGGCATGGATACTTCATAAATTATAGATACGTTGGAGACGTATCAGCATCCCCAAGCTTAATTCCTGCTCGTCCTCGAGTAGGTAAATGATAAAAGAAATAATTTATGAAGTGTGAATGCTAGCAAATGCATAAGTTTGATTAATGATAATTTCAATCACCTTTTCTAGCATCATTATATGTCATAATAGTAGCTCATCTCACAAAACTTTTCATGATCAAGTAACAAGCTATTCACATGTTAAAGTATAGATCATAAACTTTCTTGAAACTAACAAACTATATTCTCAGTCATCAAACAATTACAATTCATCTTATTTTCAGGAAGGGTGTATGTCAGAGCTTTGATTTAGCAAACTCCACATACTCAACTATCATTTAATCTTTCACAATTGCTAACACTCACGTGATATTTATGGGTTCAAAGTTTTAATCGGACATAGAGAAAGATAGGGGCTTATAGTTTCGCCTCCCAACCTTTTACCTCAAGGGTAATGTCAACAATTATAATTTATGAGAACCTACATCCAAGTGGATATATATATCCGGATCGCTCCAACACAAAGTGCTTGCCAGAGGAAAAAGAGTAAAAAGGAAAGGTGGTGATCACCATGACTCTTGTATAAGGGTAGAAGATAAAAGTAAAAGATAGGCCCTTCACAGAGGGAAGCAGAGGTTGTCATGCGCTTGTATGGTTGGATGCACAAAATCGTAATGCAAAAGAACATCACTTTATATTGCCGCTTGTGATAAAGACCTTTATTATGTAGTCCGTCGCTTTTATTTCTTCCCTATCACAAGTTCGTATAAAGCTTATTTTCTTCACACTAATAGATCATACATATTTAGAGAGCAATTTTTATTGCATGCACCAATGACAACTTACTTGAAGGATCTTACTCAATACTTAGGTAGGTATGGTGGACTCTCATGGCAAAACTGGTTTAAGGGATGTTTGGAAGCACAAGAAGTATTTCTACTTGGTGCAAAGAATTTGGCTAGCATGAGAGGGAAAGGCAAGCCCAACATGTTGGAGATCCAAGACAATATAACGTTTCGGATATAGGAAAACATAACCCATTAAGTTGTCTTCCTTGTCCAACATCAACTTTTTAGCATGTCATATTTTAATGAGCGCTCACAATTACAAAACATGTCCAAGATAGTATATTTATATGTGAAATCTCTCTTCCTTCAATATTCTTTCTTGAATTCTTCAAGTGACCAATTCTGTGTTTGCTAACTTTCAGTAAGTTTACTACCTATACTTATTCTGTGTGAAGTCATTAATCCCCATGGTATAAGCATATGAAACATATATAAATTCAGACTTATGATATTCAATTCATTCAACCATTTACTCATAGGATATACATGGAGCGCGTGAGTAAATGACAAACTACTCCAAAAAGATATAAGTGAAGAACACTGAGTACTCAAGTAATTAACTAGCCATGGGAGGATTCTTTTTCATTCAAGATTTCAGAGCCAATGATTTTATTCAAACGGAAAGTAAAATTGAAAATACGCTCCAAGCAAAACACATATCATGTGACGAATAAAAATATAGCTACGAGTAAAGTATACCGGTAGTTTTGAAGACGAAAGAGGGGATGCCTTCCGGGGCATCCCCAAGCTTAGGCGCTTGAGTCTTCCTTTAATATTACCTTGGGGTGCGTTGGGCATCACCAAGCTTAGGGTCTTTCCGCTCCTTATTCTCCTCATATCAATATCTCACCCAAAGCTTGAAAACTTCAATCACACAAAACTTAACGGAACTTCGTGAGATAGGTTAGTATGATAAAGAGTAAACCATTCACTTTGGTACTGTCAAAGACAAGGTTAATAATTGTTCTCACACAATTCCTATGGTACCATATCATTTCTACAATTTATATTGAGAAATATAAGCCATTGAAACTAGAAAACAAGCAGACTATGCAATGAAAACAGAATCTGTCAGAAACAGAATAGTCTGTAATGATCTGAACAACAACCATACTTCTACTACTACAAAAATTATGAAATAAATTGGTGGACGTGAGGAATTTGTCTATTAGTCTTCTGCAAAAAGAATCAACTCAAAATCACTCTTCTGAAAAAAAGGTAGCTAATCCCGTGAGCGCAAAGTTTCTGTTTTTTACAGCAAGATCACATTAACTTTCACCCAAGTCTTCCCAAAGGTCTTACTTGGCAATTTATTGAAACAAAAGCTATAAAACATGATTAATACAGTAGCTTAATCATGTAAACACACAAATACAGCAAGGATAGATATTGGGTTGTCTCCCAACAAGCACTTTTCTTTAATGCCTTTTAGCTAGGCATGATAATTTCAATGATGCTCACATAAAAGAAAAGAATTGAAACATAGAGAGAGCATCATGAAGAATATGGCTAGCACATTTAAATCTAGCCCACTTCCTATGCCTATGGATTCTGTGAGCACATAATTTATAGGAACAAGAATCAACTAGCATAGTAAGGCAAAACAAGTATAACTTCAAAACTTTAAGCACATAGAGAGGAAACTTGGTATTACTGCAACTCCTACAAGCATAAATTACTCCATCATAATAATTTTCAGTAGCATCATGAATGAGTTCAACAATATAACCATCACATAAAGCATTATTTTCATGATCCACAAGCATAGAAATTTTTCTACTCTCCACATAAGCAAAATTCTTCTCATTCGGAATAGTGGGATCACTAATTCCTAAAGTTGACACTCTTCCAAACCCACTTTAGATGATAGTATTATTCATACTCCAAAATATATAAGTGAATTTCATGGAGCATTCTACAATTAATATAGACTAACCAATATCCAAGATCAAAATATGTAAGTGAAGCACACGAAGCATTCTGTAAAACCATACTTAGAAGATTTAAGTGAAGCACAAAGAGCAATTCTATAAGATCATACTTAAAAGATATAAGTGAAGCACATGAAGTATTATATAAATAAATGAAGGGATAACTCATACTATCATGGTTCTTAAAGGAAAAAAACAAAAAAACAAAGGACACAAATCATGTGAACAAAACAAAAACCGAGGTATACCGATATTTGTTGAAGAAGAAAGATGGGATGCCAACCAGGGCATCCCCAAGCCTAGATGCTTGAGTATCCTTTGAAATATTTACTTGGGGTGCCTTGGGCATCCCCAAGATTTAACTCTTGCCTCTCTTTATTATTCTCATATTTATAGCTCCTCGATCTTCGAACACTTCATCCACACAAAACTTTAACAAAACTTTGTGAGATCCGTTAGTGTAATAAAGCAAACTACCACTTTAAGGTACTGTAATGAACTCATTATTTATTTATATTGGTGTTAAACCTACTGTATTCCAACTTCTCTATGGTTCATACCCCTCGATACTAGCCATAGATTCATCAAAATAAGCAAACAACACGCGAAAAACCGAATCTGTCAAAAACAGGACAGTCTGTAGTAATCTGGAAGTGTAGTACACTTCTGTAACTCTAAAAATTATGAAATAAATATGAAAATTTGAAAAATTTGTACATAAGTAATGTGAAAAAAGTTTCAGACCCATTTTACCTTCCAGTAAAAAATTTAAAATCACGCGCTACAGACAAAGTTTCTGTTTTTGTTCTGCACATAGTAAACAAGCAATCTAATCATCCTAAAACAAAAGCTTGGCACATTATTTTTGTAATACAATGGATATATACAAGGGGGTAATTATTTACAGAGAACCTTCCATGAAAAATTCTACATTGTTTCCGTGAGCATGAACACAAGTGCTCAAGGTCAACCCTCACTTCTTCAATGCATAACTTTCCAATCACTTCTCTTTTTGAAAAACTTTTTTAGGCCAGAGAGGCAAGTAATTTTTTTTGTATTTTCATTCTTTAATTGTTTTTTGTATGTTTCACGCACAACTAAACATAACCAAAAAGGAAAAACAAAATCTACTTAGTGAAGAAAGCAAACAAGCAGACACGAGAATATCAACCCCACGCTATTGCTCCCCGGCAACGGCGCCAGAAAAGAGCTTGGTAATCCCCAAGTGCAGGGAATCATCGTAGCAATTTCCAAAGGTGGAAGTGGTAAGTATGGAGTGTCAAACCCACAAGGAGCTAAAGGTAAGATCAATATTCTCTCAAGTCCTATCTGCCACTAATATGACTCTACGTACACCGAAGGTTTGCTTCCAACTAGATACGAGAAATAAAACTACATTGTGGGTATGAAGAGGATAACTTTGCATGATATCGGAGAGCTAAAATATAAAAGTAGGTGCTGTGATCATAAAGTTAGAATATATTACTAAATATTATAAATAGCGAGTGTGGAATAATGATGGATCGGTGTGCGGAATTATCCTAGGCAATTGTTAACAAGACCGGCAGTCGTCATTGCAATTTCATATGAGGGAGAGGCATAAGCTAACATACTTTCTCTTCTTGGATCATATGCACTTATGATTGGAACTCTAGCAAGCATCCGCAACTACTAAAGATCATTAAGGTAAAACCAAACCATAGCATTAAAGCATCAAGTCCCCTTTATCCCATACGCCACAACCCCCTTACTCGGGTTTATGCTTCTGCCACTCAAGCAACCCACTACAAGCGAATCATGAACGTATTGCAACACCCTACAACGGGAATCCCTCATGCTTGCCTGACACGGAGGGCATAATAGGATAGTACCAATCTATATCATCAACCAACCCAAAGACAAAAGATATCTACTCAAAACATCATATCATGGCAACACATCATTGCATCATAATATGTGGCATAAAACACCATGTTCAAGTAGGGATTACAGTGGGGTGCGGGAGAGTGGACCGCGTAAAAGAGATGAGGATGGTGATGTCGATGAAGACGATCACCACGACGATGATTCCCCTCCCAATGGCACTCCAGCGCCACCGAGAGAGAGGAGGAGAGGTTCTCCCCCTTGTGCTTCCTCCTCCATGGCCTCCCCCTGGATGGGGAGAGGTTCCCCCTCTGGTGCTTGGCCTTCATGGCGATGATGGCCCCTCCGAGATCCTTGCCCATGGCCTCTGGTGATGATGGCCCCCTCCGGCAGGGTGCCAGAGAGGGCCTAGATTGATTTGTCGTGGCTATAGAGGCTTGCGGCGGCGGAACTCCCGATCTAGGTTATTTCCCGAAGGTTTCTGTATTTATAGGAGGAGTTGCCGTGGGTGCGCCCACCCCTCCACCCTCGTGGACCCCACGAGACTCCCCATCGGTAGATTTTTATTCCAGTATTTTTTATATTTTCCACAAAAAATCTCCATTGAGTTTCAGCATATTTCGAGAACTTTTATTTCTGCACAAAATCAATAGCATGATAGTTCTGCTGAAAACAGCGTCAGTCCGGGTTAGTTCTAATCAAATCATACCAAAATCATATAAAACTATTGTAAACATGGAATGAATACTTCATAAATTACGTATCACACGACGGGAGCATGGGCGCTCCCAATGCTCTGCACCCCCACCATCTACAATGTGGCGGTCACCAGAACCCTCATCGACGGTGGAGCCAGCCTCATCGTGCTCTCCCCGGAGGCATTCGGCCTGCTGCACATGCCGCCCAGCCGGCTCCACCCCTCCAAGCCTTTCTCCAGGGTCGGCGGCGGCTCCACCAGCCCCCTAGGGCAGATCCGCCTCCCTTTCACCTTCGAGACCCGCAACAACTACCGCACCGATCTCATCGACTTCGACATCGCTGGGGACACCTAAGGCGCATTGCAGGCCCTCAAGCTCGCCTTTAGGTCAGCCGCATCCGCGCTACCCGACGAGAAAGGGGGTCCGGAGGCCCCAGAAGCAGTGCCGGCCAAGAAGAAGCAATTGTTCTCCCAAGACTGAGCCAAGACGAAGCAAGTGCTGGTCAGTGAGCATGGGGCGGCCAGCGCCACCTTCACTATAGGGGCTGGCCTCCCTCAGGACCAAGAGGAGGCATTGGTTAACTTTTTGCGAGCCAACAAGGATGTATTCGCTTGGGAACCCAAACACCTGGCTGGGGTCCCAAGGGGAATAATCGAGCACCACTTGAGGGTATGCCCAAACGTGCGACCAGTGAAGCAGAAGGCCCGTCGCCAGTCCACTGAGAAATAGGCCTTCATCATCCAGGAAACCCGCAAGCTACAAGCCGCAGGGGTCATCAGAGAGGTACAATACCCAGAGTGGCTGGCGAACCCCGTCATCATCCCCAAGAAAGGAGGGAAGGAGCGCATGTGCGTCGAGTTCACCAACCTCAACAAGGCCTTCCCGCAAGATCCCTTCCCACTCCCTTGCATTGACCAGATCATGTACTCCACCACCAAATGCGACCTGTTATGCTTCTTGGATGCCTTCTCAGGCTACCACCAGATCAAGATGGTCGTGCAGGATGTGGAGAAAACGGCATTCCTGACCTCCTGCGGGGTGTACTGCTACACCTGCATGCCCTTCAGACTGCATAATGCCGGGGCAACCTTCCAGCCACTGATGCATATCGCCATGGGATCGCAGCTAAGGAGGAATGCAGAGCCTTGTGTTGACGCTATAGTGGTGAAGTCTCCGGCGGCCGTGACCCTGATAGCAGATCTGGAGGAGACGTTTGCTAGCCTGCGCAAGGTGGATCTTCGGCTTAATCGCGAGAAGTGTGTGTTTGGGGTTCCCTCTGGCAAGCTACTAGGCTTCCTGGTGTCACACAGAGGGATCAAGGCCAACCCAGAGAAGGTCAAGGCGATAGAGGACATGAGCCCCCCACAGACCTTGAAGGAGATGCAGAAGCTGGCGGGCTGCGTAACCTTGCTTGGGCGCTTCATTTCCAAGCTGGGGGAGCGCGCCCTCCCGTTCTTCAAGATGATGAAAAGGAAGGAGCCATTCGAGTGGACCCCGGAGGCGGACGCCGCCTTTTAAGACCTCAAGAGATATTTGACCAGCCCGCCAGTAATGGTGGCACCGTGCCCTCTCAAGCCCTTGGTGCTCTATCTGGCAGCCACCCCTCACTCAGCCAGCGCCGCCCTGGTGGCACTAAGGAAGGAAATCCCGTCCAAGAAACCTTAGCAAGATGCACAACGATCGAGCAAGGCACAACGCCCTCAGGACATCGTGTCTGGGGCCTTGACCGACCCGGTGATCGACATTCCTCCTAAGGCCATGATCGACCCCTCGGCCACAGGCTCCTGAGGGCGGACCTCATGAAGCCATGGAGGACCCGCGCCCTCACGAAGAACAAGACTCCTCTGATGCCTCCCCCCTTGTCGAGCACCCTATCTACTTTGTCAACACGGTAGTGAGGGAGGCCCGGGCATGCTACTCCATTCCTCAGAAACTCCTGCTCGCGCTCCTGGTCGCCTCCCGGAAGCTGCACCACTACTTTCAAGGCCACCCCATCAAGGTTGTTTCGGCGTACCCGCTGGAGAGGGTGCTCCGGAGCCCGAATGCCGCCGAGCGAGTTGCTGAATGGAACATCGAGCTTCAGGCGTTCAATCTCAAGTTCAGCACCACCAGGGTCATCAAGGGTGCGGCCTTCGTGGACTTCATGGCCGAGTGGACTGACGCTCCCGACCATGGAGTAGGCGAGGACAGCTCCCTCCTCCCAGGAGATGAGGAACCGGACGGATGGATCATGTACTTTGATGGGGCATTTGCGCGACAAGGCGCAGGAGCAGGGGCCGTCCTCATCTCACCCACCAAGGACAAGCTTTGCTACACAGTGCAGCTGTGCTTCCAGCAGGGCGAGAAGGTCTCCAACAACATTGCAGAATTTGAAGGCTTGCTCGCCCGACTCAGGGCCACGGCCATGCTGGGAGTGAAGCGCCTCACCATCAAGGGCGACTCTCAGCTCCTCGTCAACTTATCCAACAAGGAGTACACGCCTAAGGATGAGCACATGGAGGCGTACCTAGAAGAGGTTCACAAAATGGAGAAGCTGTTCATGGGCGTGGAGCTGCAGCACGTGCCGCGCGGAACGAACAAGGAAGCGGATGACATCGCCAAGAGATCCTCCCGCAGGCTCCCTCAGGAGCCGGGGGTGTTTGAGGAGCGGCTCTTCAAGCCGTCTGCGACTCCCCGCGCCTCGAATCCAGCACCGCTTCAGGAGGACTTGCCACAAGAACTCGAGACGGGTGCCCCAGCCTGTGGCCACCCCTCGAGGGCCCGTCTGCTGCTCGCGCTCGAGCCTCGGGAGGGGTGCTGGACTGAAGAGTTCAAGGCGTACTTGCTTCAAGGGACCCTGCCAGAGAAGGAGGAAGATGCTGAGCGCGTGGCCCGTCAAGCTACCGCGTACTACATCCAAGATGGTGAGTTATATCGCAAGAGGCCCAATGACGTTTTGTTGCAGTGCATCTCCAGGGAACAAGGGCTCGAACTGCTAGCGGACATACATGGTGGGGACTGCGGGCATCATTCCTCGTCACGCACTCTGGTGGGCAAGGCGTTCCACAGCGGCTTCTACTGGCCCACCACGCTCAATGACGCTGCAGAGCTGGTGTGCTCTTGTGAAGCATGCTAGTTTGCACATCCACCGGCCCGCGCAGGCCTCCAGACAATCCCGCTCACATGGCCGTTCGCGGTCTGGGGGTTGGACATCTTGGGGCCGTTCCCTCAAGCGCCAGGGGGCTACCAGTACCTCTATGCCGCCATAGACAAGTTCACCAAGTGGGCGGACGTAGAAGCCATGCACACTATCCTAGTTGGATCGGGCATCAAGATCATCAAGGGAATCGTGAGCCGGTTTGGGGTCCCCAACTGCATCATCACCGACAACGGCTCGCAACTCACCAGCAACCTTTTCAAAACATACTGTGCTAACCTTGGAACGCATATATGCTATGCCTCAGTGGCACACCCACGGAGCAACAGCCAGGCCGAGCGGGCCAATGCAGAAGTCCTGATGGGCCTCAAGACTAGGACCTTCAAGAAGAAGCTCGAGGCCTGCGGCAGGGGCTGGCTCGACGAGCTGCAGTCCGTGCTGCGGTCCATCCGCACCACCGCGACCAAGCCAACGGGAGAGACGCCATTCTTCCTCGTCTATGGAGCAGAAGCAATTCTCCCCCACGAGGTCAAGCATCGCTCCACGCGGGTGAGGGAGTCCTGGATTAGGGTTCCTCGGATAGCCAGACTATATACTTGTGCCGGACTGTTGGACTATGAAGATACAAGATTGAAGACTTCGTCACGTGTCCGGGTGGGACTCTCCTTTGCATGGAAGGCAAGCTGGGCTATTCGGATATGTAGATTTCCTTCTCTGTAACCGACTCTGTATAACCCTAGCCCCCTCCGGTGTCTATATAAACCGGAGGGTTTAGTCCATAGGACAAGAACGAATATAATCATAGGCTAGCTTCTAGGGTTTAGCCTCTATGATCTCGTGGTAGATCAACTCTTGTAATACTCATATCATCAAGATCAATCAAGCAGGAAGTAGGGTATTACCTCCATAAAGAGGGCCCGAACCTGGTAAACATTGTGTCCCCCGCCTCCTGTTACCATTAACCTTAGATGCACAGTTCGGGACCCCCTACCTGAGATCCTCCGGTTTTGACACCGACATTGGTGCTTTCATTGAGAGTTCCACTGTGTCATCACGGTAAGGCTTGATGGCTCGCCTTGTTATCAAGGGCAACATCACCTATGGGGGAGCCCTGGCTTTAGGCCAAACTCTCCGACTAGGCGGCTTCATCATGACCGCCCGTTCGGCCGCCGCGCCAACGATGACTTCTCAGGTCATCAAAAACAGCATCCACGTCAGCTCGAAATTCACCGAGCAGATGAATCCAATGGAGCTCTCGTCCTTGAAAGAGCTCTTGGATCGCATCGCGGCCTTGGGAGTCACTACAGACTATGTTCGGATCTGGCTTAAACCCGACCAAAGAGAGATTAACTCTCCGTCGGTCACCCATCAGATAGCGGTGGTGGAGGAGCAATGCAGCGATTCTTCCTCTATTTTGAGGACGAGCTATGTCCGGATTTCCGAGCTCTCCGAGCCGGATACCCGTCCGCGGGAGGACATGACCCAGGCTCCGAACATAGAATCGGACAGCAGGCCAGAAAAATTGGGCAACATCCCGGAACTCGAACTGCCAAGTTCGGAAGCTCCTCTGCCCCTGGGTCTCAGATCGGGTCAGGGTTCGGACTTAAATCTACGCACCCACCCAGATACAAGTGATCTTTCCCACATTAGACAAGAGCCCCAAGAGACAGTACATCACTTTTGGGCCAAATTCCTCCTTGTAATGAGCAAGGTCAAGCACTGTCGCGAGGAAGATGCAATCTCATTCTTTTGCAAAAATTGCACGGACAAGGGAATCCTCAACGCCATAAGTCGCCGTGACATAGCACACTTCGCTGACTTGGCGGCGATAGTACAGAAGTACTGTGTGATGGAAAGCGCCTGGAAAACCCAAGCAAGATTCTGGGATGCTCTGGACCTCACTAAACCCCTTGTCTGAACTAAAAGGGTGCATTCTCGCATGTCACCCAATCCAATTACAAAGAAACCAAAGCCCACTATAGGGCGTGGAACCGTATTGGAGGGATGGCTCAATGGGCCATGCAAAATTCACACCACACTAGATACCATACCAACACACAGCCTTAGAACATGTTGGATACTTTGGCGGGTGGCCAAGAGTGGAGAGGATCTCCTCATTAACAGTACCGCAGAGCATCATCCCATAGAAAACAACTATACAGTATTGACAGTCTTTGAAACTTTCGCCTCAGATAACACGCGCAAGAGAGCACTCCACAGCCTCACCGAATGTTGGTGTACAAAAGTAGGGGATCTCCTTTTGACCCCTTTACTTGTGCACGGGCAGTCAGAGCCATGCGCCATGGCTGCACATAGCAGGGCAAAGGAGGGGAGCCGGAGAGAAGCCGTAGCCGCAAGACAATCAGCACAGCGCCAAAGACCGAGATCACAGACATCAGATTGACGAAGCAGGTTCCCCCGGCAAGACCCTTGCCGGAGCAGCCTCATGAGCCCCGGCAAGCCTTGCCGGGGCGGCTCGCCCACACCAGCAGAGTGAACCACCCTCGAACCCACGGCCTTGAAAGCACAAGTGCTCCCTAGGTGGTTTTGGTAATTAATTTCAACATATCTCTTATTGGACTAACACTTTTATCTAGTATATTTCAGATAAGTTCAACAATGGAGTGGCATGGACTAAAGGATGTGGGAACTCCTTCAAGATGCTAAGGAGAAAGGATTGGCTCAAGCTTCAAGCTCAAGACTCTTCATTTTTTATATTTTAGTGATCCAAGATCACATTGAGTCTATAGGAAAAGCCAATACTATCAAGGAGGGATGAAGTGTTGCTTAATGAGCCTCTTGCTTCATGTGCTTAGTGATATGCTCCAAAACCCTCAGCCACTTTCCCACTTCCACAAATGACTTAAACCTAAAGCCAAAATCGGTCACACAGATTCTTCCTATCCGGCGCCACCGATTCCAAAAGTCATAGCCACTGCCACAAACTCTAAGCAAATCGGTCTTACCGATAGAGATCTCGGTCTCACCGAGATGGGATTGTAATCTCTCTATGTATGTCCATTATCAAAATCGGTCTCATCATTTTTTAGCAATCGATACTACCGAGATTACAATGCAAACTCTATGGAAAGCTTATTACCAAAATCGGTCTCACCGAGTTTGTGTAATTGGTCAAACCGAGTTTGCCTGACCAACTCTCTGGAAAGCTTATTACCAAAATCGGTCTCACCGAGTTTGTGTGATCGGTCTTACCGAGATTATGCTATGCCCTAACCCTACCCGAATCGGTCTCACCAAGTTGCATTTCGGTCCCAATGAAAATCCTAACGATCACATTATTTGCTAAATTGGTCTGACCGAGTTTAACGATTCGGTCCAACCGAGTTTGGTAAATTGTGTGTAACGGTTAGATTTTGTGTGGAGGCTATATATACCCCTCCACCTCCTCTTCATTCGTGGAGAGAGCCATCAGACTGAACCTACACTTCCAGCATACATTTTCTGAGAGAGAACTACCTACTCATGTGTTGAGGCCAAGATATTCCATTCCTACCATATGAATCTTGGTCTCTAGCCTTCCCCAAGTTGCTTTCCACTCAAATCTTCTTTCCACCAGATCCAAAACCTATGAGAGAGAGTTGAGTTTTGGGGAGACTATCATTTGAAGCACAAGAGAAAGGAGTTCATCATCAACGCACCATTTGTTACTTCTTGGAGAGTGGTGTCTCCTAGATTGGCTAGGTGTCACTTGGGAGCACCGACAAGATTGTGGAGTTGAACCAAGGAGTTTGTAAGGGCAAGGAGATCGCCTACTTCATGCAGATCTACCGCTAGTGAGGCAAGTCCTTCGTGGGCGACGGCCATGGTGGGATAGACAAGGTTGCTTCTTCGTGGACCCTTCGTGGGTGGAGCCCTCCGTGGACTCGCGCAACCAGTACCCTTCGTGGGTTGAAGTCTCCATCAACGTGGATGTACGATAGCACCACCTATCGGAACCACGCCAAAAACATCCGTGTCTCCAATTGCGTTTGAATCCTCCAAACCCTTCCCTTTACTTTCTTGCAAATTGCATGCTTTACTTTCCGCTGCTCATATACTCTTTGCATGCTAGCTTGATATGTATTGTGAATGTTAAACTTGTGCCTAAACTCCACTTAACTTTAAGGAAACTTAAAAACTGCAACTTTGGTACTTAGTGTCTAATCACCCCCCCCCTCTAGACACCTCTTCTCAAGGTCCTACAAGTGGTATCAGAGCATTGGTCTCCATTGCTTTGGTTTAATCACCATTGGAGGAAGATGGATGAGTCTACTATTGGGAGTCTTAGACATAGAGTGCCTATTCTTGGTGAAGAGTATTTTCATGAGTGGAAAAATGAGATGCTTGTTATTTTCAATTAATATCATTTGAACAAGTACATTGCTAGCCCTTGTGCACCTTATGTTGATCCTATGCATCCTACCCATGATGAGTCAATTGATATGATTAGGAATCTTAGAACTGCCGAACTTATCATTAGAGGATTGCCTAGAAATTTGATTGGATGTTTGCCTACTTTTAAGTGTGCCTACACTATATGGAAATTTCTTGAGGAACGATTTCCAGGTTATTCCTTGAAAAATCTAGATGAAATTCTCCATAAGTCTATTGCTTTGAGTAAGATGAATTCTAGTGATCCTATGTTTGGTGATCGTCTATTTGAGCTTACAAACCTTATGCGTGCCAAAGGAAATGTTGGGATTATTAGTGATATTATTTCCCAAGCTATAAAAATTCATAAGCAAGATCATTGTCAAACTCATTCTAATGAATCACCCTCTCTAGGACTTGATCCAGCACATGACGATGTTGAACATGGATACTATGATGAGGATGATGATAGTGACTTCGATCTTGATGATGCAATGAGACATTTTGGTCTTATGGCAAATCTTCGGGGATACATGTCAGGAGGCAAGGAATGGGTTCTTGATAGTGGATGTACCGATCACATGACCGGAGATAAAGACATGCTTCGTGAGCTTGCTGATAATGATAGTCCTCAAAAGTATGTCACTTTCGGTGACAACTCAAAGGGTAAGGTGGTTGGTCTCGGTAAGGTGGCCATATCACATGATAGCTCCATACAAAATGTTATACTCGTTGAATCTCTTGGATACAACTTACTTTTAGTATCTAGACTTGCTGATTTCGGTTTCAATGTTCTATTTACTGAAGTAGATTGCCAAGTATTTCGTCGAGACAATCATAAAATGGTCTTTACCAGTGTGCGTAGAGGTGATCTATACATTGTTGATTTCACTAAAAAGGCTCAACCTAAAACTTGCTTCATTGCTAAATCCTAAAAAGGTTGGTTATGGCATAGAAGACTAGGTCATGTTGGTATGCGAAACCTTGACAAGCTTATTAAAGGAAATCATATCCTTGGAGTTAACGATGTCATATTTGATAAGGATAGACTTTGAAGTGCTTGTCAAGCAGGTAAACAGGTTGGAGGAAGGCATCCCATGAAGAACATCATGACCACATGGAGGCCACTTGAGCTACTTCACATGGATCTTTTCGGTCCCAACTCTTACAAGAGTCTCGGTGGAAATTCTTTTGGTCTAGTTATAGTTGATGATTTTTCAAGATTTACGTGGGTGTTCTTTCTCGATGATAAATCGCAGGTCCAAAAGATCTTCAAAAACTTCGCAAGGAAGGCTCAAAATCAATTTGAAGTGAAGATCAAGAAGGTTCGCAGCGACAATGGAACAGAGTTCAGGAACGCAAATGCGGACACCTTTCTTGACGAAGAAGGGATTTCACACGAGTTCTCGGCTACGTACACACCTCAACAAAACGGAGTTGTTGAGAGGAAGAACCGGACGCTCATCGAAATGGCGAGAACGATGCTTGATGAATACAAGACACCGAAGCACTTTTGGGCAGAAGCGGTTGAGACAGCTTGTCATGCAACAAATCGCTTGTATCTTCACAAGCTACTCGGCAAGACGGCGTATGAGCTCCTCACCGGTAACAAACCCCAAGTTGGATACTTTCGAGTATTCGACTCAAAGTGCTACATTCTTGATAAGCATCGTCGCTCTAAATTTGCTCCTAAATCCCATGAAGGTTTCCTACTTGGTTATGGCTCAAACTCTCACACTTACTGTGTCTACAACAATTTCACCCGAAAGGTTGAAGAGATGGTAGATGTGAAGTTTGATGAATCTAACGGCTCGCAAGTAGAGCAATTGCCAATTGATGTAGGTGACAAAGATCCTTCGGAAGCAATTCAAGACTTGTCTATTGGCAAGTTTCGTCCAACGGAGGTGAAGGAGAGTACCTCGTTGTGACACCCCAAAAATTTGGCCTTGTTTTAATGAATTAAAATTTTTGCCAAGAATTAAAACTTTGAATTTCTGAGCTCCATTTTGATTTTTAAATCATTTCCTTCCCTGTTATGATGAGTTTTTCCCAAAGAGAAAACTTTTCAAATATGTCATTGGACTTATTTAATCTGTCAAGAAAAACTTTTCTTTTAACGGTATAACTAATCACCTAATTAAGTTGCTTGATCTTTACTTTCTTGAAAATGGTTTTTCAAGGTTAAATGGCCATATTTGAACTACAACCATTTGGTAGATTCACTTAAAATTCCAACCAAAATTTGGAGATGTCATGTGATGTTTTTAAATCACTTTTATGCAAAAATATCTTTTATTCATGTTATATTTTGAGCTCTACACTCAATTTTTCTTCTCTGGTCCAGAGTGCAATTTGCACTACAACCCATTTAAATAATTCTTTCTAGCCTCCACCAAAATTATGGGATATTGGTAGTAACATATGATTCAACTTTGTGCAAAAACCTATTTATGTTCTTTGAAAAAATTGAGTGAATCATCCTCTTTTTCATTCTGGTCCAGCCTTGTGATTTCTACTGCAACCCTATTTAATTTTGCTCCAAAGATCTTGTGTTTTCTCCAACTTGTAGACAGCCCTACCAAACCCCTAAATCCAGGAGCATGCACCCATTGGATTAATTTTGGTTCATGAAATAATGTCATTTATTTCCTGTCCAGAATTGTAGTTTTGCAAAACTTGCACTAACAAGTTTGTGCTTTTCACAAACTAACCTCACCACTCTCTCTTGCATCTAAGGAGACCCTGATCTGGAGGATTTGGCCACCCCAAGAAGAGCCTAGGTGCCTGTGGCATTTTGTCAAACACCTGGAGAGCATAGCCAGATTTGGCATGGATTCAAGTTTACACCGTGAACTTGGTCGCCTGGCCTAACAACCATGCCCATTCACCCTCTATCTAACCCTAACCTAGCCCTGTTTCTTTCCAGCCTCAACCGCGACCTCTAGCATGCTCTAGAATTACGTCGAGCACGTCCCGTGCACGCCCGGAGCACGAGCAGAGCATGTGTTTGGCACGCGTTTTGCACGTGCCGCACCCGAGCCGACGCGTCGCGCCCCTGGCCTTGCCTCCACTGCAGAGCCACGCCACGCGCTCCCCTTCTCACCGCAACACGCCAAGCTGCCCCTCGCCACGCCCGGCAGGCCAAGAGCTAGCCGCCGTAGCCGCCTGACAGCCTCTGCCCATGTCGGCGCCGCCGAACCTTCCTCCGCTCGCCACCTGCCTCCTGGAGCAGGGCGTGCTCATCCGCAAGCATGTCCCCTAGCGCTCGTCGCCGCCACAATGCCCTGCAGCTACAGAATGGCGGTCGCCGGAGAGCTTATCCACGGCCGCCGCGGAACCGCCTTGCCACGCTTATAAAAGGAGCCCCGAGCTCATCTCCGCATGCAGGCAGTCCCAAGCCACCTCCCGAGGACCCCCATTGGCAGCCAATCGACCCGGGGAGGCCTCCTTCCTCATCTCCGGCAACCGCGGCTGCCGCCACTGCCCCGGCCATTCCGGCACCACCAGGGCCTCCCCCTCTCCGTTCTCTTCGCCAGGAACCTCCTCATCCTTCCGTGAACACATCCCCCTACTCGATTTTGATCGGGAACCACCGTAGCCCCAATACCACTCTGCTCCCGAAGCTCCCCTCCGCCGCGAAGCTCACCGCCGATGACTCTTTCCACCCCCATCTACCCAGCGACCACCGGAAGGACCGCCGTAGTCTCGCGGATCCATCCAGACCCTCTGGAACCCGCGGGGAGCCACCGTTCGCCGGCGACGATCGCTATTGCCTCTCCTCCGTTCGGGCAGAGGAAGAGGAGGGAGGGATAGACTGGTCAAACCTGACCAGTGGGCCCTCTGGACCCACTGTCAGCGACCCGGTGCTTGTCCATGTGGGATTAAGTGAAGGCATAATCCCCCAGTATGTTTCCCCCGCTCCGAAAGCGTATTCCCCTCCGAAACGTTTTCTTTTCTATTTTATTTTAAATAACAGATTTTGACCACAGCTTTGACTGTCTATAACTTTTTAATTATAACTCCAAATGAGTTGATTCTTTTTCCTACCTTCCTCAAATTTGGTCTAGTTTATTTTAAGATTTATTTGAAAATTTTCCAAACAACTTTTTTATACTGTTTTTGAAATGTGTGTTAATTCAAATATATTTTAAAATAGGATTTTGGAGAGAGAGAAGAAACTTTCAAAAGTTTTGGAGAGCACCTCACCCCTCCACAACTTAAAGGCAAGCATTCTGAACCCTGGCATAATGTTTTTGGTGTGTTATTTGACACGTTTACAACACCACCTTATTTCAGAGTACTTGTTATTTCATGTGACATGATCATTTGCATGGAAGCATATTAGTGATTTCCTTGCTGTTGGAAATGAATATAATTGTGATGGTAATCATCCTCATGTGCCTTGCATGCATGCCAGAAAGGAATCCGGGAAAGCCTCGGCCTTGGGTAGGTGTGAGCTTGTCGCCGGTCCCCGTCAGGATGGTTATGTCCGGTATGGCATGGTAAGGTACATTGAGTGGTGATTTCTTCGGTAGAAATATATTTGATATACATGTCATGCAGGGAACTTATAAACCTCTTGAGTCGGCCGCAGATCGAGTCTTGTTCCAGTAACCCCCCACACTTGCTATGTACTACCACTTGTCCCTGCCGCAGGTAGGGTATGGTTCAGTAAGTCGTCAACCCCTTTCAAGCACACACCGTACAGAGAGGCCATGGTGGAAGATATTGGTTGTAGCCGGTAGGCATGCCACCTGGTCCGGGGGCATGGGTCTTTCCGGTTGGGACCGAGAGGGGAGGCCACCCCTTAGAGCGCGCGATATAAATTTGATCCCATGCTACGCGAGGTTGTAGCCTCCCCACTTAGAGTTTTGCTTAACAGGTGTCGTGGGTGATTCCAGACACCGGTGAGTTAAGCTGGTGTGTGCAAGTTAGGCTTGTTTTCAACTAAAAGAGCATAGACGGAATTAGTCCAGATGGACTAAAGGAATCCGTTACTCGTGGGTAAAGAGTACACCCTCTGCAGAGATTAAACCTATTCGAATAGCCGTGTCCATGGTTAAGGACTACAGTCTGGGATGGTCAGGTGTCGGTCTTAGTGTCGGTCTTCGGAGGTGAAACTGTTAAACCAGAAATGGAACTACTACTTGTGACTTGTGAAAATTATGATTATTATTATTGTTGACTAACCCGTGATATTATTGTTATTATCGAGTATCTCTGGGATGGTTCTACCTCCGGGATATTCACTATGATTGTTTATTTTAAAGCCCTTTATGTGGTGTCGCTCAGACGCCCGACTGTGGCATTTCTTTTAAAGCCCTTTATGTGGTGTTGCTCAGACGCTCGACTGTGGTATTTCTTTTAAAGCCCTTTATGTGGTGTCGCTCAGACGCCAGACTGTGGCATTTCTTTTAAAGCCCTTTATGAGGTGTCGCTCAGACGCCTGACTGTGGCATTTCTTTTAAAGCCCTTTATGTGGTGTCGCTCAGACGCCCGACTGTGGCATTTCTTTTAAAGCCCTTTATGTGGTGTCGCTCAGACGCCCGACTGTGGCATTTCTTTTAAAGCCCTTTATGTGATGTCGCTCAGACGCCTGACTGTGGCATTTCTTTTAAAGCCCTTTATGTGGTGTCGCTCAGACGCCCGACTGTGGCATTTCTTTTAAAGCCCTTTATGTGGTGTCGCTAAGACGCCCGACTGTGGCTTTGCTTGTTATTTATTTTCATAAATTTTAATACTACTATGTTATTGCAATTTTGTAAATAACTTGCTTGCACGCATCAGAGATTTATTTATCTTTTGTGACTAACGTCATGAGCATAAAATAGTTTCAGCACATCATTGTTACTTTATACCTGTGTTCATAATGTTTGCGAGTACATTCAAAGTACTCACTGGCTTGTCCCTGGCTATTGTCTTGGCCAGATTTTCTTGCACAGAGAGGAGCGACGAGATGCCAGCCCCGGAACCCACACAATGGAGATAGCAGCTTCGCGAAGATAGGAGTTAACCTGGTCAGCTATTCCTGTGGGAATTGGAGTCCCATAGACACTGATGATCCACAAACCGCTTCCGCCATCAACCACTAGAAACAATTTGTTGTACTCACAGGCCAGAATGGCCTTGTACTACATATTTTGTTTTCTGCTTGGAATTTCTGTATCAAGTTGGAGCCTCATCAGCTAACAGTAATCCTGGGGCTGATGATCACGACGGTCTTTTCTGGAAATTTATTACCCGGAAAACCGGTCGTGACAGACTTGGTATCAGAGCCAGGCTGACCATTGGCTAATCCTATCTTAGCCAGGTCGAAAAACTTAGGCAAACCAACCCACTAGACCTTAGCCAAACCCCAGCCAAGCTTCTCGTGCAAGATAGCCACACAGTAATCCCGACACTTTTGGCAGTCGGTGCCCAACCTATCAGCCTAGCCTGTCGATCGCACACCAGTGACCAATGGCAAAAATGTCTCATTCGCAAGCGTGCGAAGGAAGACTCCGTTCCCTTTTCTATAAAAAGGGCACGCTAGCCTCAACCCAGCACAGCACAGTCTCTTCCCCAAACCGAGCCACAATGCCTGGCCCCATAGTGCACAACGAGACCACAGCAACCAACCTGGGAGGTTTTGTGACCATCCTCGCAAACCTCACCCGTCGTGCCTATGCGTTAGAGGAGCCACCAGAATATGTTGTGTACCAAGGACCCATGAGCGGTGAAGACCGTCAATTCTGGGCCACTGTACACGTCTACGGTAGGGGTCTAGCACCCGAGGGCCCCTACAGGTTCACCGGAAGGACAACTTCCTTTGAGCCACAAGCCATCCAACTAGCCGCTCGAGAAGCTATAATTCATCTCAGGCAGTTGTCGCCCAGAGTTAACTGTCGCTCATTCTACTACTACCCCAGGCGTGAAGGGTATGGTAGATCACCCCAAGTTGCCAACGGAGATCACGAGACGGACCCCGCATTGTTGCACCTAGTGCGCTATGTAAGTGCACTAGAGGCACTGTTCGACCAGATCACCATTGATCTGATCGCAGCTCGTGGAGAGCTAGTTCGTCGAACCCCAGCTAGAAGAGAAGACGAGCCCGACGCCGACAACCCAGTTGTGTTGTTCGGACAACCGATCGAGACCCCGAGATCAGCTCCAGCCATCAGCCGAGATGCTTTGATGAACCCAGAAGTGCTTCGTCGCCTTTTGGGAGCACACTCCAACGGGGTTGTGGCCAACAATCCCCGCGATGGTCATCATCACTACCCCGACCCTGTAGTTCCTCCGCCATCTCCGACTAATCCCGGCAGTGAGACACATGGAGAAGCCTCGACATCCACCAGGCACGCCCGTTTAGACATAAATGAGGTAGACTAAGTCGTATGAGTAGCATCGAGTTTCAGTGTATCCTCGCTTTGTAATCATGCGACCGTGTATATTAACGCAGCCTCTCGTTGTGCCTCTGTTTTAATAGTAGCCTTGCATATTTGGTCAGCGCATAGTTTCATGTTTTTCCGGGCACAACTACCAAAACCAACCCGACGACAACCACAGTAACACGTCTCTTGATGAGATATGTGTATCTCTGACACTGACCTGACCTTTGGAGCTAAGCTGGCAAATTTATTACCTTTCACCACGGTAAAACGAATCCGGCTCCATTGCTATATAAAGGCCACCTTGTGACCTTACCCAGCAACCCTCACCTTGTGCACCACACTCACAACTTTTTCCTGTCATGCCAAGCCCCAGCATTCACCTGAGAACCCCAGATGCAACCCAGGTAGCTTTGTCAAAATATTGTGGGATTTTACCTGCAGTACCATGGGTTCTACCCAGCCACCTCAGTACGAGCTGTTCAAATCAAGGATCACCCCTTCCACCTCGGAATATTGGGCAGCAGTGCACATCCCTCCTGTAGACCCCAACCAAGATCCAACAGAAGTTTCCTTCGTGGGGAAATCTATGCCAACCCCACACCTGGCCATAGAAGCTGCTGTGAAAGAAGCGATTGCTCGTCTTCGATGCGCAGTACCCTATGCCCGCGAACGAGGATATTATTACTTTCCGAGCCGTGCAGCACCCGGAGAAGTAACGTCTTTTCCCGGTGGGCGTATTGAGAGAGACCCAGTTCTGGCCAACCTTATCCAGTACATCATCGCTCAAGAGCATTTGAACCAACAAGTGATGGATTATCTCCAGGATCTCACTGATCTGAATCCTCAGATTGCCATCGGCAGACCACTGAGGCCCGACCCGGAGAGACGCACACATCGACTGGTCAATCCACTTCCTCCGATAGAAGAGGAGTGTATCCCTTTACCAGAGACATTTTATCAGGACCCCACCCAGTTACCGTTTTCATTTTAGACGTCACTACTGTATTTGTTTTTGCAACATTTATATTTGCGTGTATCTTATGCATGGTACCCCAAATTTGTGCGACGAGTCGAGTATTTAGTTTCTACTGGTATGAGTAATTTTTCTTCGTGATTAACTTGTGTAACCGCGAAAGATCCTAGTATGAGTTTTCTTTTTACTGAATTGCTGCATCATTTATCCCCTCACTACGTGGATTATTATTATTTCTATTCATGCAGCACCACGGCAGTAGACTCACAACCATTACCATTCGAACGCGTACACTGTTTGCAAAACTTTGCAACGGTGTTACATCTAGCTAATCACCCCCTAACAACGGTTAGCACCCGGCACACCCCATCTACTCCTCATGATCACCACCACCGCGGAGAGCCAACACCCGAGCAGCAGCGTCGCGATGATCGTCGAGGATCATCGCGCACAGGAGCACAAAGAGCCCCAATAGTGTCGCCAGCCCTCCAAATATCAGGATCACAAACCAGTCCGGCATCGCCTCCGCCATTAGAGCCTCACCCGAGCTTCTGTAAGCAGTAATGGAGAAAGAAGGAGGAGGAGAAGTGAGGCCAGGTGTGAGGAAGAAGAGAGGGACACCTCGACCGTTTTATAGCTCGAGCTCGGTGTACTGTGGGCGAAGTCCACCAACGCCACTCGTCGCCGATCACCGGTGTTCGGAGACGAATTCGCGAGCAGTGCCGACAGCACGCTGGCCCGCGAGGTGAGTGCACGCTGCGCTGGCAGCTAGCACGCCGCGCACTACCACGGTACGGCCTAGATGCCCTACGCGCTAGGCGTCACCGGTGGAGAAAGCGCGCGGGAGAGAGGAAGAAGAGAGATCCAGATGGAGAAGAAGAGGCTGACTGTGGGCCCCGGGTCCACCTGTCAGCAAGAGAGAGCACTGTGCTCTCGGGTACGACCAGCGTATATTTAAATTTAGATGTTATTCTAAATTTATATCTAGCGTAGAATCCCACGTTCTTGTCCCGAACCGTAGATTTTTCCGCGCAGCACCAGTGTTCACACTATGGTTCTTCACCACTTATTACCCTCTCACTGTAGCCACATTTTTACTGCTTATAGTTTTCCTGAAAACAGCTTTTAACAAATCTCGAGGACGAGATTTTTCTTAAGGGGGGTAGTGTTGTGACACCCAAAAAATTTGGCCTTGTTTTAATGAATTAAATTTTTTGCCAAGAACTAAAACTTTGAATTTCCGAGCTCCATTTTGATTTATAAATCATTTCCTTCCCTGTTATGATGAGTTTTTCCCAAAGAGAAAACTTTTCAAATATGTCATTGGACTTATTTAATCTGTCAAGAAAAACTTTTCTTTTAACGGTATAACTAATCACCTAATTAAGTTGCTTGATCTTTACTTTCTTGAAAATGGTTTTCAAGGTTAAATGGCCATATTTGAACTACAACCATTTGGTAGATTCACTTAAAATTCCAACCAAAATTTGGAGATGTCATGTGATGTTTTTAAATCACTTTTATGCAAAAATATCTTTTATTCATGTTATATTTTGAGCTCTACACTCAATTTTTCTTCTCTGGTCCAGAGTGCAATTTGCACTACAACCCATTTAAATAATTCTTTCTAGCCTCCACCAAAATTATGGGATATTGGTAGTAACATATGATTCAACTTTGTGCAAAAACCTATTTATGTTCTTTGAAAAAATTGAGTGAATCATCCTCTTTTTCATTCTGGTCCAGCCTTGTGATTTCTACTGCAACCCTATTTAATTTTGCTCCAAAGATCTTGTGTTTTCTCCTACTTGTAGACAGCCCTACCAAACCCCTAAATCCAGGAGCATGCACCCATTGGATTAATTTTGGTTCATGAAATAATGTCATTTATTTCCTGTCCAGAATTGTAGTTTTGCAGAACTTGCACTAACAAGTTTGTGCTTTTCACAA
Organism: Triticum aestivum; assembly: GCF_018294505.1. NCBI lineage: Eukaryota > Viridiplantae > Streptophyta > Magnoliopsida > Poales > Poaceae > Triticum > Triticum aestivum. The sequence goes on from NC_057807.1 coordinate 238,821,950, forward strand.
ACTAACCTCACCACTCTCTCTTGCATCTAAGGAGACCCTGATCTGGAGGATTTGGCCACCCCAAGAAGAGCCTAGGTGCCTGTGGCATTTTGTCAAACACCTGGAGAGCATAGCCAGATTTGGCATGGATTCAAGTTTACACTGTGAACTTGGTCGCCTGACCTAACAACCATGCCCATTCACCCTCTATCTAACCCTAACCTAGCCCTGTTTCTTCCCAGCCTCAACCGCGACCTCTAGCATGCTCTGGCATTACGTTGAGCACGTCCCGTGCACGCCCGGAGCGCGAGCAGAGCGTGCGTTTGGCACGCGTTTTGCACGTGCCGCGCCCGAGCCGACGCGTCGCGCCCCTGGCCTTGCCTCCACTGCAGAGCCACGCCACGTGCTCCCCTTCTCACCGCAACATGCCAAGCCGCCCCTCGCCACGCCCGGCAGGCCAAGAGCTAGCCGCGCAGCCGCCCGACAGCCTCTGCCCATGTCGGCGCCGCCGAACCTTCCTCCGCTCGCCACCTTCCTCCTGGAGTAGTGCGTGCTCATCCGCAAGCATGTCCCCTAGCGCTCGTCGCCGCCACGATGCCCTGCAGCTACAGAATGGCGGTCGCCGGAGAGCTTATCCATGGCCGCCGCGGAACCGCCTTGCCACGCCTATAAAAGGAGCCCCGAGCTCATCTCCGCACGCAGGCAGTCCCAAGCCACCTCCCGAGGACCCCCATTGGCAGCCAATCGACCCGGGGAGGCCTCCTTCCTCATCTCCGGCAACCGCGGCCGCCGCCACTGCCCCGGCCATTCCGGCACCACCAGGGCCTCCCCCTCTCTGTTCTCTTTGCCAGGAACCTCCTCATCCTTCCGTGAACACATCCCCCTACTCGATTTTGATCGGGAACCACCGTAGCCCCAAAACCACTCTGCTCCCGAAGGTCCCCTCCGCCGCGAAGCTCACCGCCGATGACTCTTTCCACCCCCGTCTACCCAGCGACCACCAGAAGGACCGCCGCAGTCTCGTGGATCCATCCAGACCCTCTGGAACCCGCGGGGAGCCACCGTTCGCCGGCGACGATCGCCGTTGCCTCACCTCCGTTCGGGCAGAGGAAGAGGAGGGAGGGATAGACTGGTCAAACCTGACCAGTGGGCCCTCTGGACCCACTGTCAGCGACCCCGTGCCTGTCCACGTGGGATTAAGTGAAGGCGTAATCCCCCAGTACGTTTCCCCCGCTCCGAAAGCGTATTCCCCTCCGAAACGTTTTCTTTTCTGTTTTATTTTAAATAACAGATTTTGACCACAGCTTTGACTGTCTATAACTTTTTAATTATAACTCCAAATGAGTTGATTCTTTTTCCTACCTTCCTCAAATTTGGTCTAGTTTATTTTAAGATTTATTTGAAAATTTTCCAAACAACTTTTTTATACTGTTTTTGAAATGTGTGTTAATTCAAATATATTTTAAAATAGGATTTTGGAGAGAGAGAAGAAACTCTCAAAAGTTCTGGAGAGCACCTCACCCCTCCACAACTTAAAGGCAAGCATTCTGAACCCTGGCATAATGTTTTTGGTGTGTTATTTGACACGTTTATAACACCACCTTATTTCAGAGTACTTGTTATTTCATGTGACATGATCATTTGCATGGAAGCATATTAGTGATTTCCTTGCTGTTGGAAATGAATATAATTGTGATGGTAATCATCCTCATGTGCCTTGCATGCATGCCGGAAAGGAATCCGGGAAAGCCTTGGCCTTGGGTAGGCGTGAGCTTGTCGCCGGTCCCCGTCGGGACGGTTATGTCCGGTATGGCATGGTAAGGTACATTGAGTGGTGATTTCTTCGGTAGAAATATATTTGATATACATGTCATGCAGGGAACTTATAAACCTCCTGAGTCGGCCGCAGATCGAGTCTTGTTCCAGTAACCCCCCATACTTGCTATGTACTACCACTTGTCCCTGCCGCAGGTAGCGTATGGTTCAGTAAGTCGTCAACCCCTTTCAAGCACACACCGTACAGAGAGGCCATGGTCGAAGATATCGGTTGTAGCCGGTAGGCATGCCACCTGGTCCGGGAGCATGGGTGTTTCCGGTTGGGACCGAGAGGGGAGGTCACCCCTTAGAGCGCGCGATATAAATTTGATCCCATGCTACGCGAGGTTGTAGCCTCCCCACTTAGAGTTTTGCTTAACAGGTGTCGTGGGTGATTCCAGACACCGGTGAGTTAAGATGGTGTGTGCAAGTTAGGCGTGTTTTCAACTAAAAGACCGTAGACGGAATTAGTCCCGATGGACTAAAGGAATCCGTTACTCGTGGGTAAAGAGTACACCCTCTGCAGAGATTAAACCTATTCGAATCGTCGTGTCCATGGTTAAGGACTACAGTCTGGGATGGTCAGGTGTCGGTCTTAGTGTCGGTCTTCAGAGGTGAAACTGTTAAACCAGAAATGGAACTACTACTTGTGACTTGTGAAAATTATGATTATTATTATTGTTGACTAACCCATGATATTATTGTTATTATCGAGTATCTCTGGGATGGTTCTACCTCCGGGATATTCACTATGATTGTTTATTTTAAAGCCCTTTATGTGGTGTCGCTCAGACGCCCGACTGTGGCATTTCTTTTAAAGCCCTTTATGAGGTGTCGCTCAGACGCCCGACTGTGGCATTTCTTTTAAAGCCCTTTATGTGGTGTCGCTCAGACGCCCGACTGTGGCATTTCTTTTAAAGCCCTTTATGTGGTGTCGCTCAGACGCCCGACTGTGGCATTTCTTTTAAAGCCCTTTATGTGGTGTCGCTCAGACGCCCGACTGTGGCATTTATTTTAAAGCCCTTTATGTGGTGTCGCTAAGACGCCCAACTGTGGCTTTGCTTGTTATTTATTTTCATAAATTTTAATACTACTATGTTATTGCAATTTTATAAATAACTTGCTTGCACGCATCAAAGATTTATTTATCTTTTGTGACTAACGTCATGAGCATAAAATAGTTTCAGCACATCATTGTTATATTATACCTGTGTTCATAATGTTTGCGAGTACATTCAAAGTACTCACTGGCTTGTCCCTGGCTATTGTCTTGGCCAGATTTTCTTGCACGGAGAGGAGCGACGCGATGCCAGCCCCGGAACCCACACAATGGAGATAGCAGCTTCGCGAAGATAGGAGTTAACCTGGTCAGCTGTTCCTGTGGGAATTGGAGTCCCATAGACACTGATGATCCACAAACCACTTCCGCCATCAACCACTAGAAACCATTTGTTGTACTCACAGGCCAGAATGGCCTTGTACTACATATTTTGTTTTCTGATTGGAATTTCTGTATCAAGTTGGAGCCTCATCAGCTAACAGTAATCCTGGGGCTGATGAGCACGACGGTCTTTTCTGGAAATTTACTACCCGGAAAACTGGTCGTAACACTCGTCCGTCCAAGTGGAAGCTTCAACTTCACGACAAGGTGAACCAAGAGTTGATACGGAAGCATCCACAAGTGGGACACACCAAGATGAAGAAAACGAGGAAGTGCATCAAGATGAACGTCAACAACCTCCTTCTCCACCACGACAAGAGAATGACAACGCCAACAATGAAGAAGGCCAAGAAGAAGAACAACATGAAGAAGATGTCCAACGAAGACCCAAGCAAAAGCTTTCACGAGTTCGAGCAAGAGATCCTAAAGATCATCCCGTCGAGCAAATCTACAATGACATTCAAACCGGGAGAATCACTCGCTCTAAAACTCGTTTAGCTAACTTTTGTGAAAACTATTCTTTCATCTCTAGCATTGAACCTATGAAGGTTGAAGAAGCATTGGAAGATCCGGATTGGGTAAATGCCATGCATGAAGAGCTACATAACTTTGAGAGGAACCAAGTTTGGACATTGGTTGAGAAGCCCGACAACAACCACAACGTCATCGGTACCAAATGGGTGTTTCGCAACAAGCAAGATGAAGATGGACAAGTAGTTCACAACAAAGCACGTCTCGTCGCCCAAGGCTACACACAAGTCGAAGGTATGGACTATGGTGAGACTTATGCTCCCGTTGCTAGACTTGAGTCCATTCGCATCTTACTTGCCTATGCTAATCATCATGATATTACCTTATACCAAATGGACATTAAAAGTGCTTTTCTAAATGGTGAAATAGAGGAGGAAGTTTATGTTAAGCAACCTCCCGGCTTTGTCAATCCTAAGAAACCCAATCATGTTTACAAACTTCACAAGCTCTTTATGGTCTTAAACAAGCTCCTAGAGCATGGTATAAATGCTTAACCAAGTTCCTTATTGAAAAAGGATTTGAAATTGGGAAAATTTATTCTACTCTTTTTACTAAAAGGGTTAATGGAGAACTATTTGTGTGCCAAATCTATGTTGATGATATTATATTTGGTTCAACTAACCCTCATTTTAGTGAAAAGTTTGGGAAGCTCATGTCGGAGAAGTTTGAGATGTCTATGATGAGTGAACTCAAATTCTTTCCTGGGTTCCACATCAAGAAAACTAAGGAAGGTACCTTTGTTTATCAAACGAAGTACACCAAGGACTTATTCAAGAAGTTCAATATGCAAGAATGCAAAGGTATGTCTACACCCATGCCTACTAGTGTACATCTTGATTTGACCAAAGATAGTGAACCGGTTGATCAAAAGGTTTATCGCTCTATGATTGGTTCATTATTATATCTATGTGCTTCACGTCCCAATATCATGCTAAGTGTGTGCATATGTGCACGATATCAAGCTTCTCCTAAATAATGTCATCTTAAGGTCGTGAAAAGGATAGTGAGATACTTAATCCATACACCAAACTTTGGCATTTGGTATCCTAAGAGGGCCTCTTTCGATCTTGTTGGCTATTCCGACTCGGACTATGCCGGAGACAAGGTTGATAGAAAGTCCACTTCGGGTACTTGTCAATTTCTTGGTAGATCTCTTGTGTCTTGGTCCTCCAAGAAACAAAACTCGGTATCCTTATCCACCACCGAAGCTGAATATATTGCCGCTGGTTCATGTTGTGCTCAATTACTTTGGATGATCCAAACTCTTAAGGATTATGGGATATATGTGAGACATGTTCCATTGCTTTGTGACAATGAAAGTGCTATCAAAATTGGTCATAATCATGTGCAACATTCTTGAACTAAGCATATTGAAGTTCGTCATCATTTCATTCGAGATCATGTTGCTAAGGGTGACATTGATCTTAAGCATGTTCGCACCGAAAAGCAATTAGCAGATATATTCGCTAAACCTCTTGATGAGAAAGTGTTTTGCAGGTTAAGAGGAGAATTGAACATCATTGATGCTTCAAACTTGGAGTAGAAACTCCATTGAATACATGCAAGACATGATCTTATGACTAATCCCTGATATTTCTCTTATGATGGAAATCTTATGTCTTGGATATATTTGTATCTTGCATGTTATCTAACCCATGCAGGTACTTGGTGGAATCAAATTCCATGAGATTGTAATCTACTCACATCTTGATCAATCTCTACATCACCAAGTCTCTACACTATGGTGGTTGAAGACAAGGAAGCACGGAACCACTTAAACATATCCTTTGACAAATTCTATGTTGAGCTTCATGATTGTCATTTTGGATACACAAGTGCTCTTCCTTGCAAGAACTAACCCATGTAGGTAGATGGACTTAAATTCCAAGTGGTGCTCCAAATTCTTGATGAGCTACATCAACCTTGAGCAACCCACACAAGTTCAACTACATGGACTACACCACCAACCAAGGTATGTCATTCCATCTTAGAGAGGCTTTACTCCAAGTCATGAGCTAAAGCAACTCAACAAGATGTGAATACATCAAGATGCTTAAACAAAAAATGGCAACCCCATTTTGAGCTTAAACGATGAGTATGACCTATGATCAAGTGATCTCACTTGACTCCTAAGTCAATATACTCTAATATAGGTGACCTTGTCGCCGACCATCTCTAGATGAAGTTCTCTTGTGTTCTTTTCTGTGTTTTTGATTTGTCTCATGCATGTTTGTTTCCCCTTTCAAAAAAAAACTTCATCTAGATTTCTTTCTGTTTGCTCTACATTTTCTGCATCCAATTCATTGCACATCTTTAAGTAAATTCCTTGCAAATCTTTGTGAGATCTTACTAGTCTAGTGAGCTGAGGTGACAAGTGTTTTCTCTGAGATGAACTCGGTTTCACCGATTTGTTGCTTTCGGTCCAACCGAATACATTTGGTACAACCGAAGCGTACCACTCGGTGCCACCGATCTCACATCAGGAAAAACAGTTTGCCACATATTCTGTGTTTCTTCTGATCCAGCTCCACTCAATGAATCTTGTCCTCTACAAGCATCACATTTTTATCATTGCTTTGTGCTGTGTCTCAAGGACCAAACCCATTCAACGGATTCCAGAAAACCCTTCTTGGAAATTGATGTCAAAGGGGGAGAGAGAGAACATCAAAGCTTATCATTTAAAAAGAGTTTATCACCTTCTTGAGGGGGAGAGAGATATCATCTCCTAAAGGGGGAGAGAGACCCTCAAAGGGAGAGAGAGAGAGATCTCCAGGGGGAGAGAATACTTAAGTAGAGAGTATTTCTCAAGGATCCCAGATGCTTGGTGTTCAAGAGGAGAGATGCCCACATGTCTTCTTGAGGGGAGAGACATGTTCATATGATCTGTTGAGCTTATTTGCATTAGCATACATTAGCTCTGATCATCATTCATATCTTTCAGCTCTGATTTTCTATTCCCTATCTTCTCCCAACATCCCATAATAGATTCAGGGGAGCAAGACATCTAAGGGAAAGAAATCATTCAAATTCATTGCATATATTTACTCTCGGGGACATGTCTAATCCAATGTGGTACTTAGTACTCACTCTCTACATGTCATCCCAGTCTTGGTATTCTTGTGGTTTCTTCTGTTTGCTCTGGCTAGTAGATGTATCTGTGTTATCTAACCTTGTTTATGCACGTTCATTTCATCCCAAGCCAACTCAATACTACAAGGTAAGTATATGCATCACAATCATGTGTATGAGGAATTCTTGCTGATGTACATACTTTTTGCAAGAAGGACTCATGAGCATGAAGGTATTTTCTCTGATATTCTTTGCTCTTATGCATATGGCCAAGATACATGTAACACATTGCCTGCTCTATCATGGTTATGCTCTCACATGCTTCTATATTCCATATTCACATGATTGCATACATGTAGGGGGAGCCTATGTTTGTTACATGTCTTTCCAAAGCTTTACTTGCTATTCCTTATATCTTTATCTAAAGCTTTGATGTATGTTGGCATAAATTACCAAAAAGGGGGAGATTGAAAGAACAAGTGCTCCCTAGGTGGTTTTGGTAATTAATGTCAACATATCTCTTGTTAGACTAACACTTTTATCTAGTATATTTCAGATAAGTTCAACAATGGAGTGGCATGGACTAAAGGGTGTGGGAACTCCTTCAAGATGCTAAGGACAAAGGATTGGATCAAGCTTCAAGCTCAAGACTCTTCATTTTTTATATTTTAGTGATCCAAGATCACATTGAGTCTATAGGAAAAGTCAATACTATCAAGGAGGGATGAAGTGTTGCTTAATGAGCCTCTTGCTTCATGTGCTTAGTGATATGCTCCAAAACCCTCAGCCACTTTCCCACTTCCACAAATGACTTAAACCTAAAGCCAAAATCGGTCACACTGATTCTTCCTATCCAGCGCCACCGATTCCAGAAGTCATAGCCACTGCCACAAACCCTAAGCAAATCGGTCTTACCGATAGGGATCTCGGTCTCACCGAGATGGGATTGTAATCTCTCTGTGTATGTCCATTATCAAAATCGGTCTCACCGATTTTGAGCAATCGGTACTACCAATATTACAATGCAAACTCTCTGGAAAGCTTATTACCAAAATCAGTCTCACCGAGTTTGTGTAATCGGTCAAACCGAGTTTGCCTGACCAACTCTCCAGAAAGCTTATTACCAAAATCGGTCTCACCGAGTTTGCGTAATCGGTCTTACCGAGATTACATTATGCCCTAACCCTAACCGAATCGGTCTCACCGAGTTGCATTTTGGTCCCAGTGAAAATCCTAACGGTCACATTATTTGCTAAATCGGTCTGACCGAGTTTAACGATTCGGTCCCACCGAGTTTGGTAAATTGTGTGTAACGGTTAGATTCTGTGTGGAGGCTATATATACCCCTCCACCTCCTCTTCATTCGTGGAGAGAGCCATCAGACTGAACCTACACTTCCAGCATACATTTTCTGAGAGAGAACTACCTACTCATGTGTTGAGGCCAAGATATTCCATTCCTACCATATGAATCTTGATCTCTAGCCTTCCCCAAGTTGCTTTCCACTCAAATCTTCTTTCCACCAGATCAAAAACCTATGAGAGAGAGTTGAGTGTTGGGGAGACTATCATTTGAAGCACAAGAGAAAGGAGTTCATCATCAACGCACCATTTGTTACTTCTTGGAGAGTGGTGTCTCCTAGATTGGCTAGGTGTCACTTGGGAGCCTCCGACAAGATTGTGGAGTTGAACCAAGGAGTTTGTAAGGGCAAGGAGATCGCCTACTTCGTGAAGATCTACCACTAGTGAGGCAAGTCCTTCGTGGGCGACGGCCATGGTGGGATAGACAAGGTTGCCTCTTCGTGGACCCTTCGTGGGTGGAGCCCTCTGTGGACTCGCGCAACCGGTACCCTTCGTGGGTTGAAGTCTCCATCAACGTGGATGTACGATAGCACCACCTATCGGAACCATGCCAAAAACATCCGTGTCTCCAATTGCGTTTGAATCCTCCAAGCCCTTCCCTTTACTTTCTTGCAAATTGCATTCCGCTGCTCATATATTCTTTGCATGCTTTCTTGATATGTATTGTGAATGTTAAACTTGTGCCTAAACTCCACTTAACTTTAAGGAAACTTAAAAACTGCAACTTTGGTACTTACTGTCTTATCACCCCCCTCTAGACACCTCTTCTCAAGGTCCTACAGGCCTCCAACACCGTCAACTACGTTGGGCTAGGGCTCGGAAGGCACCTCCATGGTGGCATGCAGATCTTTGTGAAGACAAAGAATATCCAAGATCAGATGAGGATTGGAAGGCAACGATCCTCGACAAGATCCTTGCCAAGGAAACCTGCAAGACCCTCGGCAAGACCCTTGCCGGGGATGACAGCGCACCACGGCACGACCCTTGCCGGGTCACCCGGAAAGACCCTTGACGGGTCACCCCGCAATACCCTTGCCGGGCCACCTAGCAAGACCCTTGCCAAGGGCATCAGTGGGGCCACTGCCAGGCCCGCACCAACCAAGTCTCCATCGCCGTTCACATGCAGCTGCCAGCCCAACCAGCTGGGCAGGCACCTGCGTGGCAACATGCAGCTTCCAGGCCAACTCAGCACACACCTGCGTGGCGGCATGCAGATCTTTGTGATGGCTCCAGCACCACGCCACCTCAGCTGCTTGCTTGCCTACATGGCGCCGCATGCATCGCTGGCCAGGGCGCGTGTCGAAGCGAGGAGGAGCGGCGATGGACAAGACGAGCCTCGCTCCGGTCCCCGATAAAGCAAGAGGACACCTAAGCTACGCATTAAATGCGTCTTGTCCAGTAATACGAGCGATAAGCTCATAGCACTGTAGGCCTTTCCACCTCTTGTGTGCCACTGTTGCAGCCCCTTTCGACTATAAAAGGAGGCCCATGGCGCACTGGAGAGGGATTTCGACTCTTTTGAACCACGCAACCTCCATAGCTAGTTCAAGAGCTCAAGAACACTCAATACATCCACCAAAGCAGGACTAGGGTTTTACGCCATCCTTCCGGCCCGAACCTGGGTAAACGATCCTTGTGTTGATTTCTAATCCTGCTCTTCTCACAACCCCGTGCCCCGCAGCCGCAGAAGGGATCCTCGTGATCCCATTGGTGTCATTTCCCACCGACATCTTTGGCGCGCCAGGTAGGGGGCGCTGAGGGAGTCCCGGACTAGGGGGTGTCCGGATAGCCGAACTATCATCTTCGGCCGGACTCCTAGACTATGAAGATACAAGATTGATGTCGGGGGTTGGGTGCGACATATGCCAAAGGATGGCTTATCATGGTGGGGGCGAGTAGAATGTCGCCGGTGCCTGGAAATGGGATGAGGCGAAGACATGCACGCCGGCAGATCTTACCCAGCTTCAGGGCTCTCCGAGGATATAACACCCTTACTGCTACTCTACGGGGTCTCCGCATGATCACTAAGGTAAAGTGAATACAAGGGTGCTCCTAGAGCTGTTTCTGGAAGAAGGAGAAGGCAAGGCTAGCTCTCTCCCTCCTTCGTGTTCTGTCTAATGCTACTAGATGCGAACCCTTTGCATGGGTGCCCTGGGGGGTTTATATAGGCCTACCCCCCAGGGTTACAATGGTAAAACCGGTTGGGTGCGGGTCCCAGCCGTCTGTCTCTCAGGCGTCGTCTTCTCCGCCGACTCCTGGGGCCCGCCAACTGGCGGGCCCCGCCGACTGGCCTGGTACGAGGGCGTCAGCCCGCATCCGCCGCGGGCGGGTCTTGCCGGCGACAGATTACTGTGGTAGTGCTTCTAATGACGCGAGCTTGGTCATGGGGTTATGGCAACAGTGCTGCCGCCTGTCGGCGATCACTGTGGCCGTTCCCCGGTCGCATCTAGTTAATGGCGCGTGGGGCCCGTGGGAGGGGCCGGCCGGCTTCGGGGGGCCGACTCCCAACGGGTCCGACTCTCGGCGCGCCCGCCATCTTCAACACTCTCGCTGACTGGTAGGCTCCACCGTATCTGGGCCGTACAGACAAGGCGTCGTGGGTACAGGGCCCCGCCACAGGGGCTGATGTCAGGGCTGGCATGGCAACAGTGCCGCGCCGGGCAGAGATCTCCGTGAGTATGGCGCACTGTGGCCATGCTCGTCTTTAATTACCGGGTGGTTGGGAGTCGCGGGCCGACTCCTCATAGTCGGCTTCTTCGGAGTCGGCCCTGGGACTTGGCCGAGACGATAGTCGCCCCAGGGACTCGGCTCGTCTCGGAGTCGCCTTCTGGGACTCGGCTCATCCTGGAGTCGCCTTCTGGGACTCGGCTCATCCTGGAGTCGTCTTCTGGGACTCGGCTCATCCTGGAGTCGTCGTAGGTACTTGAGGGGCGCAGTCTCCCCCGCTGTCTTGAAAGGTTCTAGGACTTGGGTTAGCCTACCCGTGGCCCATTACTCCGACAGTAGTCCCCGAAGCTGGTAAGGCTCCAAGGTCGATACATCGTGTGCCTCAGCAGTTTCATTCTTTAGTTGGGGGGAAAGCAAGCTTTGATGGCCGCCTCTCTCCAAGCCGATTGGCTGGAGTCGGATTCGACGAGAGCCGGCATGCTCAAACCGACTGGCTGGAGTCGGATTCGTCGAGGGACGTCTTGCACTTTGGGGAGTTTCGTATGTCGCGGCGGGAATCAGGCGACGTGCCTGATATGCTTCCCGTGGTTGCCCGCGTCGGCCCCGTCGCGCGGCGCCATGTGGCAAGGGCAGTCTGCCTGCCCACGCGCACGATGGGACTGGTCGTCAGGCGGGGCC